>NW_008654258.1:7371-18835 GCF_000695815.1 Acanthisitta chloris | reverse complement strand
TAGGACCTTGCATTTCATTTTGTTAAGCTTCATAAAGTTTGCATTGTTCCACCTTCAAGCCTGTCCAGGACCCTCTGGATGTCCCATCCCTTCCCTCCAGCTGTGACTACCCAACACACTTGGTGTGGTCAGAGAACTTGCTGAGGGTGCACTCAATCCACTGTCCATGTCGCTGACTAAGATGTTGAACAGTTTTCTTCTAAAGCTTTGTGTCAAGACACTTTTTAACCACTTTTTTTCCCTGAATCTTTTTCAATGGACTTTAATGAGAAGTAGAAATTACTTTTTACTGAAGAATATACAGAGAAGAGAAATAATGACAAAGTTTTAGTCTCTTCTGGCTGTTTCTTTGGAAATTACAGTGTTTGGGTGGGGTAATTCTGTTGTTACTTTCTAGTTAACAGTATCTCCCATGTTTACCCTGACCTTCTCAGTACCTGAGGCATAAAGCACCTGACAGAACAGACTTGGACACCTGCATATTGCTCACCCCTTACACTTTCATGCATGGTTTATCCTAAACCCTGAAAACTCTGGGCACAGATGGGGGAGGGGTGTGGAAACTGGGCACAGTACAGCCATAGAAGTCTCCATTTCTCAGGCTTTAGCTATGCCTCTACTTCTTTGTTCTAACAAAGCCTTTGTAATTCAGCTCAGAAGAGTTGAGCTCACAGCTTTCCAGCACATTGTGTGTGGTTTTATCTGCACAACTCCCATTTGTTTCAAACATGAGGGGAAAAGTCATCATTGCAGGCTTTGTAGGGAGCAGAACGTGACCCATAAAACATCCTAATCAAGGATACTCATGAAAAGATGTGGAAGAGATTTGTTTATGATAGGGGTTTGGACTTTTTGTTTGCTTCAAATCCATGAAGGAAGGAAACTGTAACATGACCAAATCCTTTTGGATTCACTGTCTGACATGGATAGGGACTTCAGGACCAAGACATATCAGATGCCAGCGTTGATACAGGTGTATCAGTCAGGAAACACAGATACTTGTACGTTAATACATATAAGACAACAGATCCTTCACCTCCCTTCTAGCCTGAGAAAATAAAAGGTTCAGAGTTACATGGGTCATTTCACACAGTCAGTCAAACTTTAAGATTAACTTAATCTGAAATCCAAAACTTGGTGGGTGTGTTCAGTGTGAACAGCTCTGGGGAGCTCATGCACTGAGGCAGATCTTTCTCATTTCCTGTGTCCCTTCTGGAGAGAAACAACAGCACTTCCCAGCACAGGTTAGCTGGTGAACCAAAGACTACCCAGCAAAAAAAAAAACCTCTCTCACATTTGGCTGTCATCGAGCCCTGGCAAAAGCTAACTTCACTGTGTGCTTCCAGCCTCGGTCTGTGGTGTTGTCTGCATCAAGAGATCTATTTCTGTGCAGACACTTCACTGCGACTCCACATCACCTCCACTCATTCCCTCTGCAGTCTGATCTGACCATGCTTTTATTTGTACCAAACTTATATGGTGTCTGAGTCACTTTTTGGATGGCACAAATCTAAATCATAAAGCAGTCATCCATCTGGAGCTGAATGACCTGGATTCAGTGCAGAGCAGGATACTCCCCTGATGGCCCTGTCAAGAGCCTATACCAACAGTTAGGCTGTCCAAGGGTGAAAGCATCCCCCACTGTCACCTCTGAAACTGGGCTGATGCACTAACAAGGTGCTCAGCACTCCTGGGTCAGGAAAGGACTTCCAAAGAAGTCTCCCATCAGTCACCATGTTGGTGGAGGAGGCTGCAGTTTGAGCCTCTGACTATAGAGAAAGTCTGTCCAGCAGGATGATATTAAACTGTGCAGTCTCAGGAATCGAAACTCATCATTTCACACCAATGCAGGATGCCAAAGTCCTATGCCTGCATTCAAATGTTTCTTTGAAGCTATATGTGGTCTCGCTGTGAGCACAAGTACTGGTTGTGGCACCTTCATTCAAATACATTCACTTCTCATTTCCCTTTCTGCGCTCCTCAACAATGTATATCAAGAGACAGAAAAGCTCAGCTGAGTTTGCTCAGTCATTTCTTGGTTTTTTGTCCCATCAGCTTAAATTGTCTTCAGCAATGCCTCCTGTAAATGATTATTTGCAGCTTATCCTACCTCATTAGGAAGGCTTTTTTTCTTGAAACACATCCCAAAACCTCCATTTCTTATTTCCACCCTGTTATGACTACTTATTCTCTCACATAAGAAACTTTTTTGTTCCCCAGCTGCATTTCAAATCCATGTGTCCAGATATCAGTTTCATGCAGGATTGTAAGTATTAAATAAACCTTTTTTTTCTCTTCTGGACAAATCCTTTAACCCACAGATTGTTTCTGGTTGTATTGCAGGGCTAAGGGAATATAAAAATGGGCTAAAGCTACAAAACCTCACCTCTGACAAAGAGAAGGTCCTGTGGCAGTAACTGCAAACAGAATCAAGGTGAAAACAAGATTTGGAGTTTGCAATCACATAAAATAAACTCAATACTAATTTACTTAGAAGTTATTAGCAGCCTGGCTATTAAGCCAGTTACTGATTTATACAAGTGAGCAGCAGTTTCTGAGAGTTGCAGCATTGTTATCCTGTCAAAGTTCACACATAAAAAGCATTTACATGAGAAAAAAATAGGTTACCTCACCTCTGCTATTGGCATAAATTCAATCCAAAAAACATTGCTTCCTACATAAACTTTACCTTAAGTAGGAAGTTTTCACCAGCTTATCTGCCCACACAGGTTTCAAATTGGACTCCCTCAAACACCTTTTGTATATGTCTCAGCTTCTCACTCACCTGTGATGGGAGGTAGCACTAAAGCTTCTCAAAGTGACAACTTTAAGTTGGGAATCTAGTCCACATGAACATAAAATGCCAATGGAATAAATTTACAAAGTAAATGCTAAGCCTGTATGATTGTGATCTGCAAATGTATTGTCAAAAGGGTGATTACCACTGTTATACAATCCTAATTTCTAAGGCTGAACCCTTTAACCCTTTTGAAATCCACAGTTTTAGAAAACACCTGATAAACAGGCATTAGCAAGAATCTCCAAGACATTTTTCTTACACTTTCTGTCACCTGAAATAAATGATATAAAACCCCCTTGTTCATCTCTTCTCATATTGTTCTATAGTGCATTTGCTTATAATAAATATTTTCAATATTGTTAATCAAGATTATTCTTCATTTTCTTCACCTAAAGCTTAGGACCAGTGAACTTCTCTTCAGAGTTGCTTTCAGAAAGAATGAAACCACTTGAAACTTTTGGCAGCTTTACCTTGACCCATTCAAAGGTTGAGTACAACACAATTTCACACTGAGTTTTTGTTTGTTTTCCCCCTCCAAAGTCAAGCCATATTTACACTGATGTCACCTGGAACAAGTACATCATCAGTTGACTTTAGACATGTTGTCCTAAGATTTGTAAATATTTTCAACCACGTCAGACAAGTGACTTTTAGAGCAAGTGGAAAACACCTAAAGTCACCCCTAAGAGAGGTTTCTTCAAGTCTGAAACTTAGACAGGGAAGAAAGAAGACCTAATACCCTGTCCCTATGATTTAGTAGTATGAGAGAGCTCAAAATACTTTATCTTCAAGACATCACCTGTGTCCCTCCAGATTTCTTTGCTTCTGAAAACCCCCTGTGATCTGTCAACTTCCCAGCCAGACAGGTTAACTGGACAATTAAGGAACTTTAGAAAAAGCTGATGTTAACCTTTTTGTAGTGGCCTGTTCTCCTGTGGTTGCTTGTGGCTTAAGCAAGGATGAATCTGGGTGCTGGATACACCTTGCTTGGATGTATTAATCAGAGGCAGAGCAGTTGTGCTTGAAGCTGAACACTCCCAAACACACATCCATATGCTCCTCCTTCTCCCCTAGCTTTACTCTTGTCTGTAAATCAAACAAGAAATAAACCAGATCCCCTCTGCCTTTCACTAGCAGTACCGTTGATAATCCCGCTCTGATAGCAATCCGTGTGAGCAATAATCAGTCAAAGGGAGTGGATTAACAGCAGTAAGAAAATGCACCATGGCAAAATACTTTTCCTTGCACTCTGGCTCCTGATCAGGAAATCATCACTAACTGCTGACAAATGTAAGATAAGCAGCCTGTTATCACAACCACCTCCTCTCCATTTTAAGAGAAGGGTTGCAATTAAAGCCTTAAGTATTACACAGAGCGTGACATCCATTTATTGTTCTTGTTTCACACAAATGGAGATTTATCTCATTTCACAGCAGCAGATGCTATTACGAAAAACTCACACTTGGGGAAGAGGCAGGACTGGGAGATCTCTGTGTGAAGAAGTTATAAGAAAGCTACAGGAAAAGAAATGCCTAGCTTTATTTGTAAACTGGCAGGTGGTGTAGCAGAACCTGGCTGTGATGAAAGGTGTGGATGACACAAGGCTCTTGGGGCAGGGATGGGAGTCAGGGCTTGGAGATAATAACCAACCAACCAACCCACAGTCAGTAAAATTCCCCCTTAAAACAACTGGTAGAGTCATGTTCAGATGGGAAAAAAATACACTGAGAAGAGAGAAAACACCGTGTTGGCAGCAACCAAATATCCACTCAGACTGTATTCAGGCAATTTTCTTCAGTGGGCATCTCCTGCAACCAAATATGAATTCTGCTAATTAGTAAGGATGAATCAAAGGTAAAACCCTGATGTTAATTTTTTTAATAAAGGACTGGCATATCTTCCCTGCAATCCTAGCTGCTTGTACTTGGCCAGACAACCTTGCCTGGCCCTATATGTGTACATTCATGCACACAGATTCTGAGAGGACATCACCAGAAAAGGAGAGCTTGCTGAAGTCCTCTGAGGAAATGTGGCTGGCAGCATCCTGAGTTGCCACTGCTGTTACAGCATTGCTTATTGTGTACAGCAGTGTTTGCAGCTGGGCTGGACTCATGAGGTCTCAGGACTTTGACAACAACCCCATACCCCTCCTGGGTTGTGTAGTGACTCCTCCAGTGCCAAGATATCATACAGATGACTAAGAATTCATATTTTTGCATGTACATTCAGTTGGAACTAGATGATCTTTAGGGTCCCTTCCAACCCAAAACATTCTATGATTCTATGTCTCCTGTGAACAGACCATCAGGCTATTAAGAACAGTGAAAAGCGAAATTTCCCACTTCATAACTATTTGGATGAGAAACTCACCATTACCTGCAGTGTGCACTAGCAGCCCAGAAAGCCAATCGAATACTGAGCTGCATCCAAAGGAGTGTGGGCAGCAGGTCAAAAGAGGTGATTCTTCCCCCCTGCTCTGCTCTCGTGAGACCTACCTGGAATACTGCACACAGTTCTGGTGTCCTCAACAAAAGAAAGACACGGAAGTATTGGAGCAAATCCAGAGGAGGCCATGAAGCTGATAAGAGGACTGGAGCATCTCCTCTATGAAGACAGGTAGAGGAAGTTGGGGTTGTTGAGCCTGGAGGAGAGAAGACTGCATGGAGACCTCAGAGCAATTTTTCAGTATCTGAAGGGCCTACAAGGGAGTTGGAGAGCTACTCTGTGTTAGGAACTGCAGTGACAGGACAAGGGTAATGGGTTCAAGCTGAAGGAGGGAAAGTCTAGCTTGGATGCAAGAAAAAAGCTTATTCCTGTGAGGCTGGTAAGACATAGGCACATGTTGCCCAGGGTCGTGGTGGCTGCCCTGATCCTGGAGGTGTTCAAGTCCAGGCTGGATGAGGATTTGAGCAATCTGATCTAGTGAGGAGGTTTCCTTGCCCAGGCAAGGAGGTTGGGCCTAGATGATCTATAAGGTCCATTCTGTTCCCTAAATTTTATGAACATTTGCAGTCAAGTATTTTGCTGCACTTTTAATCCACACCTACATGTGCAGCCATGTGTTTTAGTCCAGGTATGTGCTGCTTTCATGAGTTGAACACCACCGCCTCATGTAGCTCATGGCATTTAAATCACTGTAGAATAGAAAGGACAACTTTTTTATAGGAAATATGTACATACGAATGAGCCCAGGGTGTGAGAGAGCTGCTGGTTCCCATGATGACTCCATGGATGTTCACACTGTGAATGAAATAAAAATTCATTGCAAGTCCAATCATACATCTCTAGGAAATTCATAGAATCATAGAATTTAAGGGTTGGAATGGACCTTACAGATGATTTAGTCCCAACCCCCTGCCCTGGGCAGGGACACCACCTCACTAGATCAGGTTGCTCAAGGCCTCATCCAGCCTGGCCTTGAACACTTCCAGGGTCCGAGCAGTCACCACATCCCTGGGCAACCTGTGCCAGTGTCTCACAATCCTCACAGGGAAAAACCTTTTTCTAGTATCTAACCTAAACTTCCCCTCCTTCAGTTTGAATTCCTGATCAACTCTGGTGATTGGTGATCTAAGACATGAAGTTTATATAATTCCTCCAAGAAGTAAATTCTCAATGCAGCTGTAGGTGTTTTGCTGTGCAAAATCCTAATGACTTCTCCTAAAACAGGGTATGAACATTTCTTGGGGTGTCAAAATAATCAGCTGAATCAATTGAATCAATGTTCACTGAAACAGCTACCCAAGTGAAGATGTATCTGTCTTCAGTCCGAGTGTTTGAAGAAAACTTGACAGGGATGTTTTTGTACAACCATCGCTTCTCAAGGTTGGTGCAGAAACTGCAGATAGCTGGAAGAAACTGTTATTATAAATGTCTATTTTATCCTTGTGAATATCACATAATCACTGACTGGTTGGATTGGAAGGACCTTAAATCTTACCTCGTTCCACCCCCTGCCATGGGCAGAGACACTTTTCACCAGGGCAGGTTGTTCCAAGCCCTGTCCAACCTCAGCCTCAGCTCCCTCAGCCTCTCCTCATAGCACCTGTGCCTCGTTGTTCTTCTCCAGACATATGCTGTTATCTCTTGCCTGAGCCCTAAAATGTAAGGCAGAAATTGTATTTTAGAGATATGTGATTTAATTAACACTGCAAACTCATTGGATAAACCTGTTTTCAATCTAATGAGGGAATTTCTTCCAGCTTTCATTTATTTTTAACAAAGACAATAGCCCTCTTTGCGTCTCCTGCTGTCAGTCTGTAGTTCCAGCCTGTCCCAAACTAACCCACTTTCTCCTGTGCCATGCAGAGATGTCCCTCCATACATATATTTCTTTGAAAACAAAGCAAAACCAAAGGTTATTTTCCTCTTTAGGGGCCAAGGCTTTGGAAGCAAAATAATCCAAACCGAATCTTAGGAGGTTATTAAAAACAATAAAACAAGCAAACAATCAGCAGATGGCTTAGAGCAGCACCTCATTTTTCATTATGGGGGGTGGCTGGTGACTTTATTTTTCTTGGCCCTGAAAAAGACCAAGCATTCCTCAAGCCATGTAAATATCCAGCTACATCTCACTTAGTGCAATATGAGCAGATACATTAGTGGCTTTTCATCAGACACATGCTAGCTGCTTTAAGGCTGAGATTTAAAGGGGGGGTGGGGGTGGAAGAAGGGGTAACAAAGTTCATGGGAACTTCTGCAACCATTTCCATTCCCAAAGACATTTCTATAAAGTGTTATTTACAAGGTATTTCTGATGCTTTCAGAGTAAAATGTTAGGGACAGTTTATGAACACAGAAACTGCTGTCTCATCTAATACCTTGTCACCAACTGTGGCCAGTGTGGTCCACTTCAAAGACAGACATGTCTGGCCCAGGCCACACACGGAGAAAGTTTATCCCTAACTCTTACTAGTTAAGGATGAGTTGAAGGTTTGAAACACTGGGATTTCTCTCTTGGAACACAAACCCATTCACCTTACTCATAGCAGTTGCCTTGTCACAGAAACCACAAGCACTTTGAGCAGGTTGTGACCTTAAATCATTATTTCATTAAACAATTGCAAATAAAGCATTGAAAACACATGCTGCACTTACAAACAAGAGAGCTATCATTGTTAAATGATATCACAGCTGGAGAAGATGAATTCTTCTCTGGTGGGCAGAAATGCTCCTCCTGACTAATTTCAGGGATGCATTCCTCCTGCCTGTTGTTCATTGTCTGAATCAACTTGAGCTGCCTCTCCAGACTGCGGTGAGAGTTTAAGATATCTGTTCCTTGTACGAAACATATAGAACAAATGAAGGAAAAAAAATTTCCAACACCAGACACTTCCCTACTACTTTGTATATGTAAAAAGATCTTTTTCAAATGGAGTGAAAACATTTTATCTGGCAATTCCAAGTTCATGTTTCTTGAAAAGAAGTGTCTGGATCCTGTAGGCATCTCTGCAAAACTCAATCTCTGTTTAAATGTAGTTGTAAAAATCAAATCTGAGTGCTTGCCAATCCTTTCTTTCTGGAATCCTAAGAAAAGTCTTATCTGAGTATGAGGACAGGAGTCATAAGGCACCAACAGAGCAATTGGCTGAATGCTTACAGCTAAATTTTGCAAAGTTCTCCTCAACAACTTTCAGGATACAGCACAGAATATAATTTCTCTTACATTTTTTTCTAAGCATGAAATAGTTTATTCCAACAAAGAAGTTATGTGTCTTGCATAGATTCTCTTTTTAATCTTTTGGCTTTGTGTTCAGGAAGACATAAAATAAAGACAGATTTTAGTGTGAATGACAGCACAGGAGACCCTAATTAAGCCTGGGGGTAAAACAGTTCTTGTCTTTTAATGAAAAATTTTTCATAAGAGATGAAGAAAATATACTCAGGTTGAAAACATAGGACTTTAGGAATTTTGTTTTTTTTAAAGAACACTCTGAAAAATGTCACATTTTGAGACAACTCCTTCATTTAGCTCAGAGGTTCTTTTCATTTTTGGAACTTACTCAATTCAAGAAAAGAAATAAAAAGGCAAATAAAAAGGTTTATTCTTTGAAAAAGTACGAAATGCTTTGACAGTTCAAAAAATTCTTTTAACATGTTTCAAAATTTAAAAATCCATTTCTTTTTACATCTAAAGTATTAACTGGATTTACCTACAAGACAATCCCATGAAAACCAGTTTTTGCCACATATGTGATTTCATGATTCTACCCCCATGAGTAGAAGAACGATAGATTCCCTAATACATCCCTAAACGAAGCCTAAACCTGGTGATGAATTAATACCATTTGCTTTATTTGATCTGGACCCTTCTTGGTGTCATTCTAGGAGGAGTCCAAGGAGCTGGATCACAGCAAGACTTTCCTCTCTTTATTTTTACTCCATCTGCATACAAGCAGATGTGTCTCCTTCATGCTGGATGCTGGAAGGGCTTTTGCATCCTTTATCCTGGAGGTGCACGGCCATCCAAGGCAGTGAGGGAGGTTCTCCTGGACTGACAGCTGTACACAAACACAACACTGACAACCCTCAGTAAGAGCAGACAAGGCACAGTTCTGAGCATGGACCCAGCATTACACACATGGTCCAATTCAGGTTGCACGGCAGCTCAGACATACATCATATTTCTCACTTCAGAAATACTTTATGGAGGGTTTTTTCCCTTAAATATTGTATAAATCTCTGTGCGTCTTTAACCACTGTTGTAGTTTAACATCAGTCATCAGCCAAGCTCCATGCAGCTGCTCACTCATTCCCCCACCCATGGGATCAGGGAGAGAGTGGAAAGAGTAAAAGCTAGAAAACTTGTGGATTGAGATAAAGACAGTTTAAAAGGGAAAGAAAAAGCCATGTATGGAAGCAAAGCAAAACAAAGAATTAATTCACTGCTTCACATGGACAGATAGGTGCTCAGCCATTTCTAGGGCAGGTGTTCAGCACCTCCAGGAAAGTAGGGCCCCATCACATGTTACAGTGACTTGGGAAGTGTCATGGTTTAACCCCAGCTAGCAACCAAATACAACCAGTTGCTCACACACTCCCCCACCAACAGGATGGGGGAGAGAATCGGAAGGGTAAAAGCTAGAAAAACTCATGGGTTGAGATAAAGACAGCTTATTAGAGAAAGCAAAAGTCACATACACAAGCAAAACAAAACAAAGAGTTAATTCATGGCTTCTCACAGGCAGGAGGTGTTCAGCACCTCCAGGAAAGCAGGGACCATCACACGTATCAGTTACTTGTGAAGACAATCCATAACAATCCATAACAAGAATCATAGAATTGTTTAGGTTGGAAAAGGCCTTCAAGATCATCAAGTCCAACCCTTACTCCATCATGGCCAAGTCTACACTAAACCATGTACTAAGCACCACCGTCTACACAGCTTTATAATACCTCCAGGATTGGTGACTCCACCACTTCCCTGAGCAGTCTGTTCCAATGCTTGACAGCCCATTTGGTGAAGAAACTTTTCCTAATATCCAACTTAAACCTCCCCCTGACACAACTTGATGCCATTTCCTCTTGCTCTATTGCTTGTTACTTGGGAGAAGAGGCTGACATAAAATACTAAGTCCACTTAATGTCAATTACCTTCCACTAACAGGAACAAGTAACAGTTAATTTGTCCTAATTAATGCTAAGAATCTTCTGCCATACTATACCATTGCAATTAATATGACAGGATGAAATTAAATACCACCCATCTCAAAAACAATAAAATACACGATTATCCAGTGAAAAGTTACAGCAAAAAAAGCCCCCACCAAATCACCTCCTCCCCAACATATCTATCACTCCAAAAGTCTTCTCCTTCCTCCTTCTTCCCCCTCTTTATATACTGAACATGATGCCATACAGTATGGAAAATCCCTTTGGTCAGTTTGGGTCACCTGTCCCAGCTGTGTCTCCTCCCAAACTCCCATCACCTCCAACCTCAACCTCCTTGCAAGTGTGGCAGTATGAAAAGCAGTAATGACCTGGGCTCTGTGTAAGCTCTGCTCAGCAATAACCAAAACTTTTCTGTACTGCCAACCCAAAACACAGCCCCATACGAGCCACTGTGAAGAAAATTAACTCTATCTCAGCCAGAACCAACACAATCCCACAAGCATCTCAAGTGTCTTCCCAGCACCACAGTCTGGTTCTCTCCAGCCTAGATTTTATCATCAAGGACCCATATTTTAAATGAGGAGTCATACTCCGGTAGTTTTCCTTTAAATGAGAAGAAACATAAAAATTTCGTAGCGTGGCAGATAGAAAAGAAAAATAATATATATTTTCTGCTCTAGGATCTTAAGGATCACAGTTATATTGAACCTTTCGCTGAGGGTTTTGCGATCATCCATCAGAAATTTCCTTACTAACAGTTATATTTCAGAATGGCCCTTGAACTGGATTCAGCACTGTTTGCAATCAACACAAGCCACAGACCAGCCCAATCGTAGCGTGGCAGATAGAAAAGAAAAATAATATATATTTTCTGCTCTAGGATCTTAAGGATCACAGTTATATTGAACCTTTCGCTGAGGGTTTTGCGATCATCCATCAGAAATTTCCTTACTAACAGTTATATTTCAGAATGGCCCTTGAACTGGATTCAGCACTGTTTGCAATCAACACAAGCCACAGACCAGCCCAAGAACTTGTGTTATTCTTCTTTGC
>NW_008654258.1:0-7330 GCF_000695815.1 Acanthisitta chloris | reverse complement strand
TAACTCCCCTCATCTGACAAGGAATCATACCATAGTTATAAAGAAGAAGAATGTTAAGACAACAGGGGGATAATCTTACATAAGGGACAGAGAAAAGGACACAGACCATAACCAGGGGCCGGAAGCAAAGGGGGAGGCCCCATGACTGAAATGGCACCAACAGCAGGAGCCATTTAATAGCACTGACAACATGACATCCATAGTAATAAAATAAAAATTAGTGCTGCATCCCCTTTTCCCTTTCCCCACAATATAACTCTTCTTCTGTCTTGATATTTGAAAGCTCAGTTGTTTTGTTAGTAATCAGGAGAATGGTGAGAACTTCAGCAAACCTTTTTGGTGAGAAAGCTCACTTGAAAAAAACCCACTAAAAACAAAGAAAATTCTCAAGCCCAGAGTCAAAGAGAGAAAGAGAATAATTAAAGTCAACTGAGAAGTCTCCAAAAAAAAAAAAAAAAGAAGGGAGGAAGGCTTAATTATGCACTAGTTTCTTTTCCTAGCATGCTTCCTGACTTGGCACAGCTGGAAAATAGAAAGCTCACTGCCAAAATATCAGTTGTGCCTCATGTGGGCTCAGTGCTTGTAAAGTTATGTGTGTGCCTTTTTCTCCCACTTTGTCTGATTGCACACTGAGATAAAATAATGGAGTCAGCAAGATAAATACTGGCAGCTGTCTGGAAGCTCAGTCTAGCGGGCAGAGACCCTTGCAAGGAACCACGAGGAGCTTTTTCAAGTTACTTTTGGCCAAATAAACAGTGACTTTTGAAACTGGGTCTTTCTGGAGGACACTGCTGCCAGTCCCCAGCTCCACTTACCATTTTGCAGTGATAAATTGTCATTCTGAGAACAAACTTCTGCTGGAGGATGTGTCACAGAGTTAAAAGTTATTTCATTTCATGAAGGAGTAAGCTTCCCCTTTGTAACTCGGAAACAATTAGCTTTCTGTAGAGTCAGTCCTATGCTAGGACTGTAAAAGGATATGAAGTTTAGCACAGAAATAGGCCCCAGGCTGTACAAGACACCCATGAAAATACTGTCCTTAACCATTCAAATATTACATAGAACTTCTATATTTGAAACAGGATTGGATACCATCTTTGAAATTAGCTGGAGAGCTACACATCATAAATCTTCCAGATTTCTAATCACTGATACTAGGGATAATATTTTGCTGCCCAATTGGTGTATATTTCTTCAATGAGATCTTTCTGAGATTCCATTTCCTTTGGCTTGTAATATTTTTGTGACTTCACTTACATTTCTTTGCTAATTTATGGCAGGGAATGTTTTAGACTGGTATAGATAAAAAAAATAGGAAATCCTCTGATATATCTTTAGACCTGCAAAGATAGTCACATATCATTGTGACACTATGGCGCAAGAAAACCCCCAGTTTTCAGATAAAGAACAACTTACATAGCCTTTATCATATCAACATGGATCTTAACATGATAGAACAATTCAGGGATTTGTAAACCAGCCCTTGGCCCCACAAAAATAGTACTGTGATTTTCCAGGCAGGTTTCCTATTAGAAAAGAATAAAATGTTTTGGGCTGGAACAGAACTTAAAGCCCATCTTGTTCCAAATCCACTGCCATAGGCAGGAACACCTTCCACTAGATCAGGCTGCTCAATGCCACAGTCAACCCGACCTTGAAAGCGGCCTGTCACTGTCCTGGTAGAGTCTGAAGACTACTCTGAAGAAAGTTGCCCTTTTGTGCCTTGAAAGGACTCTCCCAATGGTAGCAGAAAGATAATGTTCATACATGGTAGTCGTGACATTTAACATTCCATTTAGCATGCCAAAGCAGTCATCATGCAAGTGTGTGGTGTTTAACTTGGCTGCTTTAGTCTGCTGTCTCTAATTCCAACACCCATGGGGTGTTGATAGCCTTGACCTTGCTGTGGTTTCTTATGCGAGCCGTAAGAATTGAGGAATACTTGTCTCCAGCATCCACAAAGAGACTTGGTGCAGAAATTATGAAAGAAAGCACTGAGCTGTACCTTGTGAAGACATCTCATGGATTATGCTGCTGGGAACAGGGAGGACACACCAGGTGGAAACACGGCACTGTAGACAGGCAACTTTTAGACACAGAATAGGTATATTATGACTATTGTTGGCAGCGCATTGACCAGATTACATCAGGCATTGATTCAGGCACAAGTACAAATCACACTTGGGTGAATTAAGATTGTTCAGCACTACCAAGGTGCCGTTGGAGGCAGAACACACAAGTTTCTTCCTCCCTCTGCTAACATTTTTATAGCCTTTGCTTTTTATTGGCTTGGCCCGTTGTGCTTGCACCCTTGGCAAACATTCTAAATCATAGGAAGGACTGGTCAAAGTACTTTTCCCCACAATTAATAATGCCTTTGGTAATTATATTTGAAATTCTTTGTAGAAGACTTTCCCACTATTATTTGCGACTCTTCTTTATCCACTATCATGTGATTGTTTTATTATAGGAACTTGGGATTACCCCATTATGCATAGCACCTCCCATCAACTCTTGGCTTAAGAGAGCTATTTTGTTCATATTTTCCTTTTATGTCTCTCCATCTTCCCTGGCTTTTTTTCCCTTGAACTCTGGGAACAATGATGGAACTGAAATGTGAAGAAGCCTAATGAAATATGAAATCTGGTGACAGAAAAAGATGCAATAAAAAAACAGTTTTAAGACTTTTAATAATCTATTCTTCTAAAACCTCACATTCCCACATATTGAATACAATGTACATTATCAAAAAACGATCAGTCAAAACAGTGAGTGGCTGGAGAGCAGCCAGGCAGAGAGGGTCCTGGGAGTTTAGAGAGACAGGAAGCTGAACAGGAGCCAGCAGTGTGCTCAGGTGGCCAAGAAGACCAATGGCATCCTGGCCTGGATCAGAAACAGCATGGTCAACAGGACCAGGGAGGTGATTCTTACCCTGCACTCAGTGCTGCTGAGGCCACACCTTGAATCCTGTGCTCAGTTCTGGGCCCCTCAGTTCAGGAGGGACATTGAAGTGCTGGAGTGGGTCCAGAGAAGAGCAACCAGGCTGGTGAAGAGACTTGAGCACAAGTGCTGTGAGGAAAGGCTGAGGGAGCTGGGGTTGTTCAGCCTGGAGGAGTTTCAGGGGAGACCTTGTCACCCTCTACGACTCCCTGAAAGGAGACTGTAGTCAGGTGGGGGTTGGTCTCTTCTCCCAGGCAACCAGCAGTAGGACAAAAGGACACAGACTCAAGCTCTGCCAGGGAGGTTCAGGTTGGATTATTAGGAAGACATTTTTTATGGAGAGAGTAATCAGACATTGGAATGGTCTGCCCGGAGAGGTAGTATGTTCATCATCCCTGGACGTTTTCAAGAAGAGACTAGATGTGGCACTTGTTGTCATGGTCTAATAACCACGGTAGGGTTGGACTTGATGATCTTGGAGGTGTTTTCCCACCCGGTTGATTCTGTGATTATTCTGTGAAATGGAAGTAAATTAGAACCTTACCTGTTTACATGATGCAGTAGAACATGGGTCTAAGACCACGAAGTGTTGAGTTTACCAGTTCCTCATTGCCTCTCATAGAAATTCATGAGGAACACTATACATATGGACAGATAGAGCACAGTAAAGATGCTTTAACTGGCAGGTGTGACTCCCTTAGCTTATAAATGAGACAACATTTGTTGGGAAGAGCAGTGTAATTTCTTAACATAGCTAAGATAGTTAACTAACTTATATACCCAAAATCTTTGCCCTTTTTTTTTTTCTAACTGAAGCTGTTTATATTAACTCTTCATGTAAAACCACTTCAGATTTGAGTTTCTCTTGACAGGTTATATTAATACAATGACTTATTTGTTCCTCATACCCAGACTACTTCATTCAGTTGAAAGCTCCACCATACATCCATAAATGCAGTAGAGTCAGTCTGCTTCCCTTGAAATGTATCTGTTCAGGAGAAACAAGAGGCACTTTGAAGGGAAAATAGGTACATACTCTCTTTCTTTGACCAAGCCTTGAATCTTTTCTCCCTCCTCTTTAGAAGCTCTGTATCCCCAACATAAGTGATGCAAGACATGTCCACTTGTGACTTTTCTCACTCAGTGAAATTTTTCAGGCTTAGGGTAAAAGACATGTTGAAAACCTTATGAGATGAGAATGCTGTAGACGCTGTGAACTTGGGAGTCTCCTACCATGAAGGTATTTCCAAAAGAGGGGATAAAAGATACAGGGTGTTCTAGTCTGAGACTATTAAAAAGTAAAATAAATATATAAAAGCCAAAACCCCCACAAGCAAACAAACAATATAGTCAAGGAAGAAGAGTTGTCCAACACTAAATGGAGTCTGCATCTAAATGTCTCACTGTGTGCTGCTGATACCAGCAGTGATGTACAACACTCTTTGCCCAGAAGAACAATGGAGAGACAATAATGACTTTGGCTTTTTACAGACTTCAGTTAGAAGCTGAGAGGACTGCAAAGAGCTCCTGAAAAGAGACAACAGGACTTAGCATGAGCAACATCCTTAGGTTTTATTTGTTTGTGTTTGAGTCCTTGATAGGAACCTCTTGGAGCATTTACATCCTGTGAGGGTGGCTGGAGAGGCTTTCTGCTTGCCAAAGCACAAGGATGGTGATGTCTAGAGTTTCTAGACAAGGGCCACCTCTCACTGTGAGTGAAACTTGATTCCTGGCTCCATGGAAGTCAAAGGGATTTCTGCCACTGGCTTTAACAGGCCAAAACTCAGCCCAAAGTGTTTTCACAGCTCTTAGCACAGTGGTGTTCCCATCTCAGGTAATTCAGACAGGAATTTAAGTATTTAAGTCTTGAATACAGGACTGGAAGCACTTCTGGCAGAAAGCATGACTAAAATGCTTAAAACAAAAAAAAAATTGAATCACTGCAAAAAGAGTAGAACATGAAAAATTCAGCCAGGATTTTTTCTGAGAACATTCTGCTTAAGAGTTTCTTTATATATAATTTTGAGAAACAAAGGTACTTCCAAGCACAATCCTAGAACACTGCAAAATAACTAAGAGAGTTATGAGATGCTACAGTTTGCTTATTATAATGATGACAATTGTTGATTTTTCTACTCAGGGACACCAACACATTAAAGACCCAGTATGTCCCTCCTGAAGTGCAGTGCTGCCCCAGGCAGGGCCTTGAGATGGTGATTTTACAGAATCACAGAAGGGAAGGAAGGGAACACAAGGGGTCACTGCTATCACCTATCTTCTCAGGCAGTGCCATCCCGGAGCTCATGGCTCAGGATTGTGTCCAGATGGGTCTGGAATATCTCCAGTGAGATCTCTGGGCAATCTGTTCAGTGTTCAGTGACCGCACAGGAAAGAAGTTCTTCGTGTCCAAGTGGAACTTCCTGGGCATCAGTTTTTGACCATTGCCTCTTGTTTAATTGTTTTCCACAACTTTAACTTATTAACAACAGCCTTCATCTTTAGCAGGAGGTCTCCATAGTTTTCCGTCCTGGCTGACAAGCTTCAACTTTCTCAGAATGAGGACAAACAGCAAAAATCCATCCTAAAACCATCCAACACACTTTTCTCATCAGCAATTGCTCATCTTCCATGTGACATCTCTGCTGGGATTAGACACTGCTGCGGGGTTCCTTTTTCTGTTTATTTTACTGAGGGAGAGTAATTTTGTATTTTTTAATGTCAACACCATCACTTTCCAGACCAGCTCCTGAATCAATTAGCATTTCATCAGTTTGGGGGGATATGAAAAGTCATCTGCTCTGCTTTACCTTTGAGTTCACTCCTACCCTGAGAGACTGTGTTTCCCCAAGGGAATCATGTTTATAAATACAGAAAACCTTTTAACTGTTTATATAAGATTGTATTCCATTTACCCAACGTGCTAGAAGCTGTTCAGTTACAGAGTTCATGGTTGTTCCCAAGAACAAGGATCAAACTTACAATTATACAGCAAGAACATTACCTGTTTTTCCTATATGGAAATGTACACAAAACAGAGCATGTATAGTAGAAGTGGACTATGTAGCATAGATGTGATGTCAATAAATGTTTCAAGGGGTGGGATGAAAAGGCCTCCAGAATGACACCAAGATTAGTTTTTACTTCAAGCATGTAATTTTGACTTCATCCATAGAGAAATTAGGCTCTCAATAGGAAAAGGGATTGGTATGAAACTGTGGTCTTGAAAAGCATTGCAAGCCTCCAGGAGAGTTCTGTAGACATGAACTTACTCACTGGCATCTTCCCTCCCTGTGGCTTCCCCTGATACCACTCTGCACAGTCAGGTCTCTTGTTACATCAAGGCCAGGACCTTGTTTGACCAGACGCTGCTTGGTGTGTGTGTCAGATACACTGTTATGTCCTTCTGATCAGGTTGGTACGTGTCTGTGCTCCCAAGAGTCCTCTTGGAGTCCCTGTTGGGGCAAGAGGATGGGGATTACAGGGGTGTGGTTTGCATGACTAGAAACAGACCGGTACAGTCTCCTAGGCATCCTGAGGTCATCAGAGACACCAGTAGGACATGGAACTGTTGGAGCAAGTCCAGAGGAGGCCACAAAGCTGCTCAGAGCACTGGAGTACCTTCCCTACAAGGACAGGCTGAGAGAGTTGGGGCTGCTCAGCCTGGAGAAGAGAGGGCTGTGTGGAGACCTCAAAGCAACCTGCCAGGAGCTGAAGGGGCTCCAGGGAAGCTGCAGAGGGACTCTTGGTTAGGAGCTGCAGGGACAGGACAAGGAGGAATGGGGAGAAATTGAAAGATGAAATTGAGATGAGATCTTAGGCAGAAGATTTTGCTGTGAGAGTGGTGCTGGCACGGGCAGGGAGGATGTGACTGCCCCAGCCCTGGCAGTGTTCAAAGCCAGGTTGGACGAAGCCTTGAGCAACCTGTTCTGGTGGGAGCTGCCCCTGTCCAGGGCAGGGCATTGAGGCTGGGTGATCTCTGAGGTCTATTACAACCCCTGAGTATAGTATTAATATAATACACATGTATCTTGTGTACAGCATTTTGAATTTCCTGGATTAGAGCTACTTTTTCATCCAGAATGTTTGTATTCAGATTGAAAACAAACAAACAATTAATCAACCAAACAAAAAGTATCCAAAAACCCACAGGAAATTGAATAAATGTACAGCAATTAAGGCCTACCATGTTCATTCACCACAACCTCATTCACACATTTATTTCCTTATTGCTGTTGCATTTGACTCAATATTGACTAAATGATCTAAAATGCAAAAAAAAAAAACCCTGTAATTTAATGAGATCTTTATACGTATTTAACTAGAGAATGATAGAAAAACTAATCTGAAGATGCAATGTTCATAATGTTACACATGGGGGTAAAATGGAGAT
>NW_008654257.1:453-725 GCF_000695815.1 Acanthisitta chloris | reverse complement strand
AGCAACTTGAAACTGAGGGCTAGCTTTGCATTTCCTAAAAAAAGAGAAAAAATACTCAAGAGAGAATGTGTCCATCCACAGGGGGAGTATCACTTCCTTTGACCTGCTGGCCACACTCCTTTTGATGTAGTCCAGGATTTGGTTGGCTTTCTGGGCTGCCAGTGCACACTGCCAGCTCATAGTGAGTTTCTCATTTACCATCACCCCCCAAGTCTTTCCCCTCATTGCTATTCCCAGTTACTTCCCCACCCAACCTGTGGGTGTGCCTGGGC
>NW_008654257.1:0-237 GCF_000695815.1 Acanthisitta chloris | reverse complement strand
CCCCCTGAAGGACATTACTTTTTACTGGCCTCCACATGGACAGTGAGCCACAGACCTGTGACCACACCTCTCTGTGTGACACCATCTAGCCATTACTTTACACACAGAGTGGTCCACCCTTCAAATCCATGTCCCTCCAATTTAGAGACAAGGATATCTTGTAGTACAGTATCAAACAGTATCATCCATTAATATGGATCCTGTGATAGCGATAGAAACTGTTACCAAATACAGCAG
>NW_008654256.1:68462-75919 GCF_000695815.1 Acanthisitta chloris | reverse complement strand
GGTCACCTGATCATAAAAGGAGACCAGATTGGTTAGGACCTGCCCTTCCTAAACCCATGCTGGCTGGGTCTGATATCTTGTCCATCCTGGAGGTGCTGTGTGATCACACTTAGGATGATCTGCTCCATGACTTTGCCAGACACTGAGGTCAGGCTGACAGGTCTGTAATTTCCTGGGTCCTCCTTGCAACCCTTTTTGTGGATTGGTGTGACATTCGCCAACTTCTAATTCTCTGGGATCTCGCCAGTGAGCCAGGACTGTCGGTAAATGATGGAGAGAGGCATGGTGAACTTTTCTGCCAGCTCCCTCATCACTCTGGGATGGATTCCATCTGATCCCATAGATTTGTGAGGATCCAAGCGTCTAAGCAGATTACTACCCATTTCCTCTCAGCCCATTTCCAGTGGCTTCCCTTGATCAGCTAGGTGGATTACCTTGTCATAAAAGGCAGGGCAGAACTTCCCCATCATGAAACCATGCTGGCTGTATCCAATGACTGCTTTATTATTCAGGTGTTTTTCAGTGCCTCCCAGGATAATCTTTTCCATGGTCTTACCAGGTACAGAAGTGAGGCTGATGGGCTTGTGGTTACCAGGGTTATCCTTCCTGCCCTTTTTGAAAGTTGTGACAACATTAGCCAGCTTACAGTAGAGCAGGACCTCTCCAGGTTCTCAAGACTGTTGAAAAATCGGGAGAGGACTCACAATGACGTCAACCAACTTCTTAAATGTTCTAGGATGAATTCCATCAGGGCCTATAGATTTGTAGGGATCCAGCTGGAACAGCAGGTCCTTCACAGCATCAGAGTCAACTGGGAGGATAATGTTCTAAAGTTATTGTCCTCCAGCTCAGAGCTTTGGAACCCTTTTGGCCTGCCATCAATGTTGAAGACAGAGGTGAAGAAGGCATTAAACAGCTCTGCCTTGTCTGCATGTCTGTTTATGAGGTGATCATTCTCATCCTGTAGTGGGCTGATGTAATTTCTACACTGCCTTTTGCTATCAATGTACTTAAATTCTATTTATTGTCCCCGACAATACTGGCCAGCTTCAGTTCCAGTTGAGCTTTGGCCACATGAATTCTTTCCCTGCATTGGCAAGCAGAATCTCTGTATTCCTCTCATATCGCCTTACCCTGCTTCCACTGAGTATACACCATCCTTTCATGTCTCACCTCCAAAAGAAGATTCCTAGTCAGCCAAACTGGCCTTCTGCCTCATCAGCTGGACTTCCAGCAATTAGGAATTGCCTGTTCGTGTTCGCCTAGGAGGTGATGCTTAAAAAGTGACCAGCACTGATGGACCCTGGCACCTGTGAAACTGTTTTCCCAGGGGGCCTTACTCACTGGTTCCCTGAGTAGCCCAAGGTCTGCTTTTCTCATGTCCGGGGTTGAAGTTGCAGATTTACTGGCACTTTCCCTTCTGTCAGCAGCGACGTTAGACTCGTTTGCTTTATGGTCACTATGGACAAGCCGGCTGCCAATCGCTGCTTCGCTCACAAGCCTCTCTCTGTTAACAAGCAACAAATCCAGGAAGGCATCATTCCTAATTGGCTCCCTTAGTACCTGCATCATGAAGTTGTCATCCAGCTGTCATCCAGGAATTTTACTGACCTGTTTGTGTCAGCTGTATGGTGTTCTTAGTTAATGTCTGGCAAGCTGAAGCCTCCCATAATGGTGAGGGACTTTAATTTGGAGATGTAGCTCAGTTCCTCAAAGTATAATTCAGCAGCCTTATTGTCTTGGTTGAGTGGTCTGTAGTAGACTCCTGCAAGAGAGTTGTTTGTTTGTCCCTTGATCCTTACCTAGAGGCTCTTAACTGCGCCTTTGCCAACTGCAAGCCTCCGTACATTCCAATCCATCACCCATGTACAATGCCACCCTCCATCTTGCCTTTCTTCCCTACCCCTCCTAAAGATCCTATAACCATCCAGTATAGCACTCCAGTCACAGGATCCAGCCCACCAGGTGTCACCTATTCCAATGATGTCAGACCTCTGGGACTGAGCCAAAGTATCAAGCTTCTCATGTTTGTTTCTCATGCTGTGTGCATCTTGGACTCCTGACTAGGTTAACATGTCCTTCATAGCACCTGTTTTTAAACTGAGTGAACAGTAAACCAGTGTTTCTATGGTTACACTGATATTTTTGACTCAAGAAGTATAATCTACTATGTTGCTGAATTTAGTAATAATGCTTTGAAAACATCACCATTTTCACAATTAAAAATATAAAAATTGAACCTCTTTCATCATGTATTTGTCTGTTTACATGCCACAACTAACTCTCTTTTATTTCAGTAGCAAGGAAAGTTGTCCACAGGATGTTTCACTAGTACTGAGGTGGTATCAAAGGTTCATGCAATGGCCTGTCTGGGTCCAGACTTGTCCTGGTTTTTAATTTGGTAGTTTTCAATGTGTTTTCTTATAAAAACTTGTACACTAAGGAATATAAGAACTTTTAATGCTGAAAAAATATGCAAAGAAAAAACATAGAGAATCATAGAATAATTTAGGTTGACATCAACCACTGAAAGTCGTCTAGACCGAAGTGTCTCAGTTAGACTGGGTTGCTCATAACATTGTCTGGCAAGGTTTTGAGTATCTCCAGGTATGGAGTTCTCATAACCTCCTTGGGGAGCTTCACCAGCTCCACAGTGAAAAAGTATACATAAATTTAATCAGAATTGGTTTATTTCAACTTGTAATTGTTGTTTGCCGTCCTCTAACTGTGAAGCTCTTTGAAGAGTCTGTATCCATATTTTCATCTCTATCAAGTGTCTGTAGGTGCCAATAACAACCCTCAAGGCCAGCCCTTCCCAGCCTGAAGAGGCTGATCTCACACAATCTCTCAACCAGTTCTTCAGCTCCCAGTCACCTTGGTGACCTACATACTGCTCACACCAGTATACCAGTGTCTGTCTCATATAGGGGAGCCCTGGTTTGGGCTGAGCACTCAAGTACATCTCATGGATCCCAGATACTGGGGCAGGATCTGTCTCTGGACCTTCTGGTTGCACTTTGTTTATGTAGCTCTGAATGTGGGAGGCTTCTTTGCTGTCTGGGGGACCCTGGTGCCTCACTGCCACTTGGTGTCTCCTGGTGTCTGCAGAGATGTTACTAACAAGTTACTGTACAGGCTATATTGTTGCTTGGGACTGCACATTGCAATTTGGATCTTGCAATAAAAACTCCACCTTTCAGTCGGAGCGGAAGGAAGTTTTAATTTTTTAATTTATTTTGGTTCTTACATGCTGTACTTGTGTTGAAAACAAACACCATTCAGTTTTGTGCTGGTTATCTATAGGATTTGTCACTGAATGAATGGTTGAACTACTAAAGCAGGAAGTTATTTAGAACATACATGAAATATGAACTTCATCACTTTCAAAAGTAAAAGTAACAAAAGTCCAGACAATTCAAAATGTTTAGCAAATAAGATATACTTTGGAATTTCATATCCACTAGTTGCACATTGTAATGGAATGACCGAATGTCTGTTTCACTTTAAAGCACAATCTGAGAACAAGAAATAAAGAATCAGACATGGTATTGGAATCTAAGCAGCAGCAGAATTCCAAATGAATTTCATAAAAATTCAAAATTCTAGGCATGTTCATAGAGATCTGTGTTTCTTCTGAGTTTTTAATCTAAATAATTAATTAAAATACTGCATTTTTTGCATGATCAATTAAAGCTTTTGTGCATACCCCAGGAAAGCATGTCCTAGTATAAAACAGTAATTTTAAGAATTAAGAGGCACCACATTCAGAAAATGTGACTTTTACTTGTTAGACATTCCTGTAAAAATTATTAGTTAACTATAGTTCTTCAAACTGCCGGGAAAATGACTTAACTGCATGAGAAATGTTCTGTTTTATCTCCAGAGTACTAGGAAAAAAATTTATTCTAATCCTATGTGGATTGTTTCTAGTCACAGTGAATTAACAGAGAAATACACACTGCTTTCCCAGTCGCACCTTGATTTGGTGTCACTCCACAGACCAGAGAAGCATGCACAATAGCAGTCATGTAAGTCAATTTCACCTTCTGACACATGGTCAAATGGCCTTATTTTTTCAGGTAACTTGAAAGTAAAACCAGATTTTTACAAGCAATTAATTTCTTCCCTCTTGTAAATATTTGTTTCAGTTATAAGTATTACTTCTGTTTCACTGATTCCACTCCCTGACAAACATCCACAGATGTGATCACAACTGTATGTGAGACATAATTTTTAGTTATCTCTTACTGCCTATTACCACTTGAAATGGTTTCATCACTGTAGGAACTGAGTGGCCCAATAGGATCTATCGCAATTGACAGATTGTCTGAATAACACTGTGCTGGCTGAGCTAATTTTCATCTTCCTGGTTTCCACATTTTTACCCAATAAATTTTTGTTCTGTTTTGACATTTAGTTTTACAGAGTAAAATAACTATCTTTGGCCATTGCCTAAGTAGTAAATTCTGTGAAAGTTGAAAACACAATTGCAAGCCACTGCATCCAGACATTATTAAGTGCTGCTCTCAGAAGGTACATTTTTGTGCCTGTTTTTCTCCACATATAAGGCAGCTCTGTGTCAGTTTGAATCCTTCTGCACTCAGGCTATTATCTGAGAACAACATATTATGCAGATTTATTGCATGGAATATTCCTGTCTTCTTAAGTAATCAATCAACCTTACATACCTACACAAGTTCAAAATGGTTTCATGTAATTCTAGATACTCTGCAGCTGCATATCAAGAGTCTATATCATATAATCATAGAATGGTTTGGGTTGGAAGGGACTTTTAAAACTCATCTAGTCCAACCCCCTGCCATGGTCAGGGACATCTTTCACCAGACCAGATTGCTCAAAGCCCCATCCAACTTGGCCTTAACGCTTCCGGGGACAGGGCATCCAGAATTTCTCTGGACAACCTGTTCCATTGTCTCATCACCGTCACAGTAAAGATTTTCCTCCTTATGTCCAATATAAACTTATCCTCTTATAGTATAAGATCTTTGCCCCTTGTCTTGTCACTACAGGACCTGGTAAAAAGTCTCCCTCCACATTTCTTTACATATTCATATTATATTAGCTAAAGAAATCCTTCTTTATTATACTACAAAAATTAAAACATATACACAAAAATATTCTTGGTGGCCTTTGCAAACACCGAATAGTAATTAATCTACTTGTGTAGCCCCTCTGGAATTACACTGCACCCAACAAGTTTTTTTTTATATCAGATACTTTACTTTGGTGGCATCCTTTATTCTTGAAGTCTGAGAGTAATTTAGCCCTTATTTACTCAGCTCTCTGTTCTTTAAGGTTTGAATTGACAACTGTGGTGAGTGCCACAGGGCTGTGTAGGATCTCATGTTTGTGAGCGTGTGTTCACATCTTTGTGTGTGCAAGTGCACTCTAGTGCTTGTGTCATAGCTGGATCCTTAACGTTTGTTAGATAGTGAAAACATGACATAAATGCTTTTATCCTTATTTTTTTCCCCAGATTACTGTGCTCTCCCAGGGAAAACCAATAAGCCTTCTTGCTTCACCAATCACGTTAACTGTGCTTTTCTCAGAAGCAAACTCAGAACTACTCCTTCCTGCAATATTTTCAGCTGGAAATGAATAATCTGAAGTATGTTCTTTCTCAGGGGTGGTTGTAGCAGCAAGACATGCTGATTTTGTTAATGATCTCCAGTGCTGTCCGAGCAACATAAGGTTCTGGAAACCAGAGCATGGCAAAATGTCCTTGTCTACAGCTTTAGCTGCATGGATTTCAGCGTGGGAGAATTTTCCAGGTCTGCAGGTGGTATGGCATAGAAATGTGGAAATGGGAGACATCTGAAACTGAGCAAACAGCCTTGTCAGATATTTATGAAGATGCTTCCCCAAACACATTTAGCACTTTCAAAATCAGAACTAGCTGGTTCACTTTAACTGTATTCGGTTTTCAAGAGGGTTTTTAACCACACCGTTTCCAAACAACTGGAACCAATGCAGTAAACATCACAGACATGAGCAAGAATCCTGTAGAGTTCCTAGAAGGAGATACAATAAAAATAAAAATGTTGCATCTCATGGTTGAATATCTGAAATGTGTAATATCAGCCAGCTCTCACTACCTGGCTACCCAAGCAAACCTCTTAGTAGGCAACACTGACTTTTATTAACCTGAGTCTTCTCTTCATAGTTGTGCTCTTGTAGAATTCTAGGCAGTAGAGTTTTCTACACAAGTCTGTGTAACACTCCAGAAACAGGGGTACTAGTCTACCCAAGGCTTATTAAAATGAATAAAGATGACTTTTCCTATTTGTTTTCTTTTTGAGTTTTGTTGTCTGTCAGGGGTTTTTTTTTCCTCCTTAATGTTAAATATAGTATCAGTTCAGAAACGTTTCATTAACATGTTGCATTTTTGACGTCTGATGAGAGTTAAAGTTAGAAATTTATTTCACTGTTAGTTTCATGAAAATCCCTGCTAGTTTGGTTTTATAAATACCCTATGCCGATTTTGAAACTTACTTAGATACTTTGGATATTTCATCTGTCTTTATGCTGTACTATTTTCTTTAATTGGAAAAAAGTTAATTATGGAGATGTTTGTTGAAAGAGGTTTAAGTAACCATGCAGTCATTGCCCCTTTCCTTTCAACTTCACTCACTGCTTTTATTTTGATCATTTGTTTCACTCAAAAAACCCATTTTTACTACTGGTGTAAGGAGGATCCCCCTGCACCCCTCTATGTTAATAGAATAGATTATGTATTGGGCTGTACTGATTAACTGTTTATTCTGCATCAAAAAAGAAATGAATCATATATTTTCATATTTTATGCCCTTTATTTTTTCTGTACTTGTAAACTTTTCCATACTGGAGAAACTACATACTGCACAATGTTGTCTCCAACAGTACTAAAGAAGATGAAATGGCAGCAAAGTAGTGAAGCTCAGTTGGGTATCCTAAGTTAGGAAGTATGTATGTAGCAAGGCAACACACCACGTTTCCAGTAACTGAGGTCATGGGCATGCTTTCAAATAGTTCTTTAACATGCAGCTATTATTGAAAAAGCCTAGTTCTTAACTAATGGAGCTCAGAAAGTACCTGGTCTGTACTGTTTTCTGTTTCTTAGTATATTTTGAATCCATATTGATTGTAATGTAAAATCATAGAATCATTTAGGGTGGAAAAGACACGAGATTGAGTCCAACTGTAAACTGAACTCTGCCAAGTCCAAAAAAACTGTCTAAAAGTCAAAAAAAGTAACACTGAACTCCAGTGTTCTTAAACTAGCTGCTACTAGCCCAGAGACTTTATAGTGTTAAGTCAAGAAAATCAATGCACAGCAGGTTCTGGATTTCAGTGCATTTGTTATTGGCATCCCCTTTCCTTTCTCCATGGGTTTTTATCTCAAGCTCTGACACTGCAACCCCTTCCTTGCCCTGACCTTATGCTAGGGGCTTGTCCGT
>NW_008654256.1:53801-68448 GCF_000695815.1 Acanthisitta chloris | reverse complement strand
GCCCTGCCTCTCTCTCCGTTGAATGTCTTCTCAATTTCAATTCACCAAGTGAATAACACGCTCTAACTCTATAACCAGTTTTCTTAGTGGCTCTGTTCGTGGTAGTGACAATAAGCAAAAGGCCCTGATCTGGTATAAGATTTTCTTAAGGAGACAGTATCAGGTTACTGCCTTTGGCTTGTAATGAATAGAAGCATGTATTAATATCTGTGTAATCAGTCTTTCTTAAAGGTATTGGATTTTAGCTGTAATAAGTGATGTCTAATTTTGCTATTAGAAATGACTCATCTTCAAATTAATGTTTTTTTCCTTTATGGTATTAGTCAGAATATTCCCTGTGAATTAAGGTTATCCGGAAATGCAAATCTGTTTTGTAGTTCACCTGTCATTACATTAGGATAGTAGTCTGCTATTACAAATGTAAATAAATATTGACCTCTGATATTAGAAAAAGAGAAACTAGGTGCATGTTTGAGTGGGACAAATGCATATACATTTTTAATAAAAGCTTGTGTGCAAATACATTATATTGGTGGTCTATCTAGACTTGGTGGTCTATTTTCCTGACAAAATTACTAGATATAAAATTATTAAACACATTAGAAAAGGAATTATTCTCATTTTTGTGGGGTTTTTTGTTTGCTTTGGTTTGGTTTTTTTTGTGTTTTTAAGAATTTGCTCTGCAGCTTTTCCAGAAAAATCATAGAATTATAGGATCATAGAATTTAAGAGATAGACTTTACTTTAGAGATCATCTAGTCCCAAGCCCCCCTGCCATGGGCAGGAACACCTCCTCACTAGACCAGGTTGCTCAAGGCCTCATCCAGCCTAAGTTAAAAATTATTTGTAGTTATGGGGATTTTTAGGTGAATATGTAATGCTCAAAGTACTCCATCAAGCAGCTGGGAAACTTTAATCAAAGTATATTTTGAAAAGAAATATTGGAGGGTGATTTTATGGTTGTGTTCAACATGAAAACCAATGTTGTTGGTTGATTTTTCATATTTCTTATGTAACTGATTCAATTTATTTCTGTCCTTTATATTGAGTTGTTTGGGTTGGAGCAGGACATAGAAGCATCTTCAATATTGCCCCCCTTTTCTCTGTGGGGTTTTAAAAATTAATTATTTTATTTTAATTAAAGACAACCTGCTTATGGTTGTGCAAGTATTAATTTCCAGTAATATTGGATAGCCATGTATACACACTTTTCATCATAATATTTTAAATTTTCTTTTATTGCCATCTACAATTTTAATTTTTAGTGGTCTGCAATCCCCATTAATAGAGTAACGTTCTCCTAATATTTAATTCTTTCCTAAGACATACAGGGAAAATATCTAAGATACTGCAGGTAATACAGAGCTAAGATGTGAAGTTACTTCCTTAGTAGTCAGTGGAGATTCACCCCTTAATGAAAGTTTTGAGCAGATAGAACGAACCCTAATGTCATAATATATGCTTTAATGTACTTGGCCAAATGTGTTCTGATTGTTTAGCTTTGATCTGTTGGGTATGGGGCAGAAAGTGGAATGCTAATTAATTAGCAGTGATTTGGGGAAAAGTTGTTTTGGAGTGCAGGGGCAGTCTGCTGTTCCTGAATTTACCAGGAGAGAAAGAAGAGGAAGGAGAGAAAAGAAAAAGGCGCAGGCTATCTTACTTTCCTGAGCAGTTCCTGCTCTTCTCTACTTCCTGAGGTCCTTCAGGTATGATCAGTTTGATTTGCTGGATGGCCTTGGGAGGTGTTTTGGGGGAGAGCTTTGTGTGTCTGCCAGAGAGAAAACACTTTAATTGCCCATATGCCAATGGCAGTTGTGGAGGCTGGAGGACAGAAGTGTGACACTGAGGTCAATATGAAGGTCATCCTTGGAGTTCTGTGCAGATGTAGTGGGTGTGCTCTACTTTAAGTCATCTTCAAATGGAACCTGCATCCTTTTCAATCTATGGGATTATATGATTCTGTGTAAAATGTATTTTGGTTCTGTGATGGTTTGATTATAGGTGTTTTATACTGTAAAAGAGAAGCTTAAACCATTCTTTAATTTTGTTTTAACTCTCTCTGTGGACTCTATTTCTAAATATGTAAGGAGAGTTTATGATCTCTCTGTATATCGAACAGATTATGTAAATGTATTGAGAGGAAGTTGGAAGCATAAATCACAGATGTCGGTTTGATAGAAAGTTTGTAACCAGAAAAATCTACAGCTCCCAAATCCCAATGTGTTAATTATAAGGCGGCATCTGGTATACAAATTTATGCCGAGCTAAGAAATGTTCAGACTAAAATAGAGTATGCCTAAGTGGGCTTAGTGTCTAAAACCTACATTCATCATAGGGAAACTTAAAATCATGTGACCATGAAGTGTCTGTGAGCTAAACTGTCTGCAGATCAAAAAGTGATGTAAACTGGAAGAGAAGGGAGGTAAAGACAGTTGAGAAAAGCTAAATAAACTAGTCATGTGCATGCACCTGGCCATGTTATGTTTCCCCTTTACATAATTACTCACATGTAGGCTGGGTAGAAAAATTCAGAAATTCATTAACTTGATAGTGTATATATTCTTTGACTTTGATCTTAGCAAAGAAGATGTATTTTTCATCGGTTTTGTGTTAAAAGCATAAAAAGTGTAATCAGTCATATCTGTTGGACTGTATGTGGTCACAGAAGACTGTTATGCTGTAACACACTTTATGGATCATGTGGAAATATTTGAAAATTAAGTAATTCAAATACAGTTGTCTAATTTACTGCTGTGTCAGACTTTAAGGAGGGCTAGATACTATGCATTTAAAAAACGGTTCAGTTAAATCTTGGGCACTTTTAAAACTGAAACGTTTTCAATGGCATTTGAATGGCCACTGTTTTAAGTTCTGTTTTAAGTTGCCTGAAAGGTCAATGAGGACTCCCATGATATAATGTACTCCCATTTTTGACTTGTCAGAGGAACTGCATTAATTAGCAGCTAGTAGCTAGGAAGAAAGAGATTACTGGATTTCTCTGCCTGAGGACCAAAATGATCATTTTGCTACTTCAGGCTAACTGTATCATCCATATGAAAGGAATCAGCATAAGAAAATGGTCTGACTTTGAAATCCTGGGAGATGATTCATACTGTACCTTTTCAGGCAGGGGGGTGTCATTGTATAAACTCAGGACTTCATGGTGACTAACAGTGATGAAACAGTAACACTCCCTGATTTTGACTTCAGATGACTCGAAGTTGTATATGACATCAAGTAAGGATAGTACTGGCTCCTACAAGTTCTTATGCTGTGTAATCTAATGAACCTGTCCTGCATTAGGACAATGGAAATGTGCAATTTATTAACTTTGAAATCATATGTAGTTGGAAAAACACTATAGAATAGAATCAGAAGATCTACTTAACTTGCATTTGCTAAACCAAAAAAATGTTCACTGTAATATTACAGGATTCTGAGTTTAGAGTCTGTTTGGCTCAGCCTGGAAAAATGCAGTAACTCAGTTATAGGGAAGGAGTTCAGTTTCTGGACATCCTGCAGGCACTAAAGGAAGAGAATTATACTATTGCAGAGAACCAAGACTGCCTACTGTGCTGATACAAAGAATATAGTTACTGAGGTAATAATGTCAATGGCTGTGGCATAATACTTGAAAACTTTAAGGAAAGTTTGGGAAACTTCTGAAAGCTACATAGTGAAGATCATCTAGGTGTTTTCTGAAGACACTGTCTTCTTCTCTTGGAGATTATATTACAAAAGTTTCAGAATGCTTTCATGACACAGTTATGAGAGAAGTTTCCTGTAAGAATATCAACCTAGAATTGTGACTTTCCCATATTTATAAATTTAGTTTATAATGAGTTTGAAGTAGACCATTTCTCTGTAATGGTAATGTCATTAGTAAGTATCAAAATAGCCATTATTTATCGAATATAGGTTGTTATCAATATTAGTAAGATTTTTCACTGATATTAATTACAACTTTGATTCATAGCTCTGAAAGTAAATTTTAGAAGTATTATTGTTGTCATGGTTTTGTTTTGGTTTCATTTGTTTGTTTGGGTTTTTATTTCCCACTGTAGAAATAGCTATTGATAGATTTTAATGTTGCTTAAGTTTGTGGTAGATCCAGATATAAACCCAGATGGATATGCTGCCAGTCCTTTTCTTAAATGCTTGTTACTACTTGCAGATGTTGAGTTGTTATCTGTTAATCCCAGAGAAGAAAGTAACCAAAGATAGGATTTCCAATTTCGATGTACAGGCTTTGTATAAAACAAACTGTAGGCATGATCTTCAGCTGAAAATTAAATTTTCAAAATAAAAAATACATGCAGTTTGTTTCTATTTGGCAGCTGTTTTGCTTTTCCTTGCGTGTGGTGATTTTACCGAGTTTTATGAGAATGTTATTCTATTCAGCAAACAGCATGTGTTGTCCCTTTCCAGAACAGTGCTTACTACGTATTGCACCTTTTACACAGAAGAGGTATGAAATAGTGACTAATGATTATGATTTTGCCATAAAGAAAGATAGCACATCAGCAGACTTAAATTGCAAGTGCTTATGGTATGTACTGACCAACACTGTGCCTTTCTGATAGTTGCTTTAAACAGGAAGATTAATACCTATATTTAGCTTTGTACAGGCAGAGCTGGATTTTATTGTTTAAATCTAAGTATATACATTGTTGTGGAGGACATAAAAATGTGCTGCCACACCAGAAAGACTTGGGTCTCCTGTAGGTTTATGTCATAGGTCTCTCAGATAACCTACAGCATGCAGCATGACATTACATAAATAGCTGTGTTCAGTCCCACCCACAGGTTCAGGTAGTGCTTAGAGCTCCTATTAATGCAAGACATTCTTGGTTGCTGAAGCTACTTTCGTTAAACTTGTTTTTCTCTGTATTTTGGTTTAGTTTAATTGAGCTAATGTGTAAATGCTGGTTAACTGAAATTCTTGCAAAGATTACAAGGAGCTAAAAAGAAAAAGCAAGTCTATCTTTGGACAATGCTGTTTGGATTGAAATATTTTAAAAACAAAACAAAACCAGGCTCTCCCTGTAATATTTTAATTTGGTCTTGTTTGTGTGCACTATGTCGTCATTTAATTTTCTAATTATATGCTGTGGAGTTTTTTTTTGTAAGATCCTGCCTCATTTGATTCATGGAATTGGCAGTACTTGCTTAATGAGCAGTTGTTTGGTATGTTTTTCATTTGCTATTCAAAGAATGCACCCCCTGCTGTATTTTCTGCCTGCTTGTTAAGCCCTATTCTGAAGACAAAATTACTAGTGTTTTCTTTGACTGCACAGTAGATGGTCATTACAGTTGTGCTTGTTTTTTGCAAGAAGAATATGGAAATCTTTTTCTAGTGAGGATTTTTTTTTGTCATCATAAACTACAGTTGAAACCAAAGGCGTTTGCCAAAACTTAACAGAGCTGGTGTAAAGTTTCGCTGGGAAAGGTAAGAGCAGTGACACAGAGTGATAGCACTACTATAGAGGTGGGGAACCCAACTAGTTATCTGAGAAGGTCCTTTATATATTCACTCAAATAATGCTAATATGTAGCACATTGCACAATTTTTTATTCTTCTAAATATTAAAAACACTAAGCAAAAAGGAAGAAGAAAGTAGAAGTGTCGTGAAAGAAATATAGAAAAATGTCAGTGAGAAAATTATCTCATTGCTTTTCCTCAGCTGGGAAAGGCTGTCATAATGGGTAACAGGAACATTGTTGTTGGAGTGTTTTCTGAAAAATAAGGGCAGTTACATAATGAAGCTTTTTTCTTCTTCTCTTTTTGAAAATGAAATAACTTTATTGTAACCTTACTGGGAGTTCTGATCTTTTAAAAATAGCTTTAAAAGCTTCAAGTTTCCAGCTTTCCTATTGTTCTTTTGAAGCAGTAATGTTTTCTCAGCTGAAGTCCTTTTGTTCATCTTGTAAGACAGTGCATACTGCTTGATTGTGTAGTCTTGTCCCTGAAGTAGCCATTCACCCCTCACTTAAAACAAATATATGAGACAGACATGAACTCAGAATGTTGCAGATAAAAAGGATCTGCTTCACTAACAAAATGTAGACAAAAGTCATTTTGGTTTTGTTTTGTTTTGCTAATCGTGTTCTTGGAAATTAAAAATAGCCCAAAAGACACTTGTTTCCTCGATCGAGAAAAAAAGAGAGAATTCATATTTCATATCTGGTTGACCAAGTAAAAGCCCTCAGACCCAGACTCTTGTTTCTTCACTCTCTTACTCATATTCCCTTCAATTCATTAGTAGTTCTCTTTATAATTTAATTTACTTTGTTTTGTTTTCTCATAGCATCCTACTCCCTTTCTGCTGAGGGCTGTGAGGTTTTGATATAATCAGATTGGCACTTGACTTGCAGAAAAATCAGTGAAGATAATATCAAGTATTATCTTCTGGAAAAGACCATGAGGAAAATCCAACCTTTTAATCACACTTGTTAAGAATATCCAGTGACCTTTTCACCATCTACAGGTCAGTTTCCTCATCTAACAGGTGACTTCTTTTTCATAGAATCTATTTTCATAGAATCATAGTGGTTTGGGTAGGAAGAGACCTTAAAGATTATCCACTTTCAACCTCCCACACATTGGCAACCTAGTCTGGGTTATTTGAAGTCTTGATGACTACTGAGCAGTGAGCTGATATTTTCACTGAAAATTTTTGGGCTGTAGTAGTTAGTTCACTGTTTGTAAAAAGTATGTTTGTTTCCCCAATGTGTCATTTTACATGTATTTATGTTGAATTTAATTTCTTGGCTTTTTTTTATCCGTTGCTTAAGGCTTTTATGCAACTCATGCCTCAAATTTAGTACTCTATGTATTAATACAGTCACTGAATATCATCATTGTTAAATTCACCCTTTCTTGTGACTAATTTGTGAAATTATGAAACTGAGCACTATCAACACAGTCAGCAATGACAACTGTTAAAAATGATGATTTATACTTGTAAAACTGGAACAACCAGATGATGAGGCCCAGCTAGCAAGGGTTTAGGAAAGGCAAGTTCTGCTTGACCAACCTGATCTCCTTTTAAGACAGGGTGACCTGCCAAGTGGATGAGGGAAAGGCTGTCGAGGTAATCTATCTGGACTTCAGCAAGGCCTTTGATACTTTCATTCGCCTGGAGAAGGTGGCTTCCCATGGCGTGGATAGGTACACTGTTCATTAGGTTGAAAACTGGTTGGATAGCCAGGCCCAGAGGGTGGTGGCAAATGGTGCCATATCCAGTCGGTGAATGGTCAGTAGTGGGATTCCTCAGGGCTCAGTGTTGAGGCTGGTCCTCTCTGATATTCTCATTGATGATCTGGGTGAGGGGATTGAATGCAGCCTCAGTAAGTTCACAGATGACACCTAGTTGGGCAGAAGTGTTGATCAGCGGGAAGGTAGGAAGGGTCTCCAGAGGGGTCCTGAGATGCTGGATTGATGTTGGGTTCGGCACTTTGGTCACAACAACCCCAGGAAGTGCTACAGGCTGGGGATGAGTAGCTGGAAAGCTTCCCAGTGGAAAACAGCACGGGAGTGCTGGTGAAACAGCCAGGTGAACCTGAGCCAGGTGTGTGCTCTAGTGGCCAGGAAAGCAAGTGACATCCTGGCTTGTATCAGCAATAGTGTGTGGCCAGCAGGACCAGGGAGGTGATTGTCCCTCTGTACTCCACACTGAGGAGGCCACACTTTGAGTGTTGTATCCAGTTCTGGGCCTCTCCCTTGAAGAAAGACATTGGTGTTCTGAACAGCCAGGTGAACCTGAGCCAGGTGTGTGCTCTAGTGGCCAGGAAAGCAAGTGACATCCTGGCTTGTATCAGCAATAGTGTGTGGCCAGCAGGACCAGGGAGGTGATTGTCCCTCTGTACTCCACACTGAGGAGGCCACACTTTGAGTGTTGTATCCAGTTCTGGGCCTCTCCCTTGAAGAAAGACATTGGTGTTCTGAAGCAAGTCTAGAGAAATGAAGCTGGGCTGGTGAAGTTCTGCAATGCAGATCCAGTGAGGAGTGGCTGAGGGAGCTGGGGTAGTTTAGCCTGGAGAAGAGGAGGCTCAGGGGAGACCTCTCTCTTTAGAGCCACCTGAAAGGAGGTTGTAGCAAGGTGACAATCAGTCTCTTCTGCCTGGCAGCTAACAACAGAACAAGAGGAAATTGCCTCAGGAGGAGGTTCAGGTTGGACATCCAGAAGAATTCTTTCACTGATAGAGTGGATTACCATTGAAATGTGCTGCTGAGGAGGGTGGTGAAGTCACTATCCCTGGTATTTAAAACAACGGAACGTCACAGTGCTATGGTTTATTTGGCATGGTGGTGTTCAGTCAAAGGTTGGACTTTATGATCTTGGAGGTATTTTCCAACCTTAATGACCATGATTCTATGATTCTTTGTCTCCTGTGCCTTAACTGGTTTTTTTTATTTATATAAGAGCCTTCCATCTTTTTATGTGACTTCTTGCTTTTTCTGAGTCGTGTTATTTAAAGACCATGTTGAATAATTCTTGGAAACCTAAACAGGCTTTATTGACTGTATCTCTCTCTGATCTATGTGTTTATTGAACCTTTCAGAGAAGTCTATTAAATTTGTGAGGCATGTATTTCCTTTACAGAAGCTATCTTGTATTTTCTTCATTTTATCACATGTAACTTAAAGGAGGTTTAAAACTGCCACTTCTAATGAAACAGGACCAGTTTCTTTTGTGTTTTGTTTTGGTTTTGGTTTTTTTTTTCAGTCTGTTGAGAATACATCAAAATGGTGTTGTCTACAGGGATATCTGATATCTTGTTCCATTATAGGAACTGCTCCAAAGGTATTCATTTTATACCCTGTGGTAAATTGGATTTCTGATAACAATTAAAAATTCATCTTCTTTGCACATATCAGGAAATCACTTCAATAGACTGCATCATTTTATATTAACAGTGTTACTAACCATACACAAGAGAGAACATACTGCGTTTATTATTATAAATATAACTGCTTGTAGACTGATATATACAATATTTCTTTAATTTTTATATTCATCAAGGAATTGCACAGTTTAATAATTATTACATTACTCTTATGCTAAATGTGATTTATACAAAGCTAAAATTGTTTGCTATGTGGCTTCTTGGTTTGGTTTGGTTTGGTTTTTTGCAGGTTAAAACTTTCTTACTCTGCCTGCAAGATGTTCTTCATATTTGTGTTATATTTCTTATTACAGGGTCTTAATATGAACACACTTCACAGCTCAAAGTATGGAAAAAGTCATTAAACTAGCTTTCTAATCAGGAAGATGTAAAAATGTAATTAAGCTGAAGGAAGACTGATATAATTATTCAAAAATATATTAAAGCACACATACATGTGTTTTCAGTCTTATATATAAAGCTTTTGTACTACTTTAAGTTAGTATTTGATTCATAGCCCTAGAAATAGCATCAACAGAACATTATTATATATTATACATAGAATATTCATATAAAAACTGTAACTTCATGAAAGCACTGGTGCTTCAGTGCCACTGTTATTTTACTAACATCATGGGAAGAGCTCTTTGGTGTCTCCTGAAACCAATGCTTTTTAAACTCTTCAAAAAAAAAGAGACTTATTCAGGACTCTTATAAGGGGATACCAGTTATGAACTGAGTTCAGTTTAAATCCAAAGTAGCTTGCTTTTCACTTGAAAAATCTGTCATTCAGCCATGTTCTTGATGGCTTTCTCAGCAAGATAGAACTCATTGAGTTACATTATTGAGGGGTTATGTATGAAAAATGAAGAAGAAAGAAAAAAATCATGTATTTGGGTAATTTGTTGTCATTCTGATTAAGCAAAAATAACAGATTACTTTATCATACTCCCACAAAAATGTAGTTGCAGACTGATAATGAGTCACTACTCAGAACTTTCTACTTCAAATTTTTGCATTTTTAATGTCTTTAGCAGTCCAGCAGCTAAGACCTGTTATTTAATATAACATTATTTGTTATATTTCCTTTGTCCTCTAATACCAGAAGTGATCCATCCAAAAAATATCCTTGTTTCAGCAAATGCTAGACAATAATCCTATTTTAACTGAGAGTTTCATAGTCTAGTCCTAGGTTGTAATTAATGGGGAAGTTAACTGAGCTGCTGAGGCTCTCCAGTGTCCTGTTGTTAATTCTTGGTTGGTGAAAGGTTGGCTCCTGGGGTCGAGGCCATCCTTAGCAGTTGCTTATATGAAAGAACTTGTCTGAGTGACATAACAGAGCTAGTCCATAAAGGATGAATGAATTAAGAGGCCAAGTGTAGTACTTAGACCTTAAAGATTTAAAGTACTGGAGATAACTAAAACATTTGAGAACTTAAAATTTTCAAGTCCAGTGTTTAATAGAGGAATTAGAGCACAATGCTGAACGCTGGTAGTTATGTAGATATTAGTATGTATTCCTAGTCCTTTCCCAATACTAAGCCTTGGATCAACAGTCCTTCTCACAGTCTGAGATTAGACATACCATTCAGTGCTATGATTTAATTTTAAGTGATCTCCATTTCTCTAGATTCCTTTGCAATCTTTGTATCTGTAAAGTAATAACTGATTATGACTTAAGTCGTTCTTTTGTTCTTTCTCTTCTGGCTAAGAGAAGGACCCATACAGGAATAATTTTTTTAAGAAGCTCATTTCTCATTTATTTAAACAAAAAGCTCACTTTCTAGAAATAATTTTCTTGAGAACATTTCCTTTTTTTTCTTTTTTTTTTCCAGGGTTGGGGAGTTTCGTTGGGATTTTTTAAATACTGTTTCTGAGGTCATACAACACAGTGCAACAAACAGAATTAAAATAAGCTGTGCTCCTGCTTAGCAAAACTTGTTTCTATAAAACAAATGATAAACTATGGAATATAAGTCTCTGAAAATAAAAAAGTTATATTTCAAATATATTGGATAATTAAGATATCAAACAATAACTGTGACTACTACTAATTAATATGCATTGCATGTGATTTCAAGTATACTTTATAAATGTCATGGCTAGAGCAAGAGCAGATTAAAATAATTAACTACATCATGTTGCTTATTAAAAAAACCAGGATCACAGTTATGGGAGAGGGTAACTCTTTAATTTCATATTTTTAATTGACTGCTTCTGTAGTTAATTAAACCTTTAGTGTAGGTTTTGGTTACAGACTTAATGGAAATTATTTTAAGCAGCTATTAAATTGAGACTCTTTCATAGGAACATTTTTAGAGCCCATTCCTGTTAAAAGGTTGTATTGGAGCTGAACTTACTTTTAATATTTAAGAAGTAAATTAGTATTAAATGTTCCACTATAATTTATTGAAACTTCTATCCTCTTGTGCATCCATATGACATTATCAATTGAAATAATTATCTGTCACCTCCCACTTATTGCACTATTTCATTATAGAACATGTAAGGACTTTTTTTAAACAACAAAAAGTGCTCTTCATGCCGGCCTCATTGTAACCCATTTCTTCAAAATAATGTAAAACATAGTATAAAAATGCTGAGGCTTTATTGAAGCTAAACCAAATACTTTTTCTTCAGTGTTATCTTGAAAATACAATTAGTAAGAGATGCAAAATACAGAAAACTAATCAAAACTATCCACCTGAAATCTCTGCAGGATTTTTTCAGCATATGTGACAGGGTGGCCTTAATGTCATACTTTTAATTCTGTGAGATTCTTTTAGGTAATTTTTCTCTTTCTGAATGGTCTGCTAAAGCTGTAACAGTGTTCTCTCTAGTTATCACATTTGTTTTTGAAGATACCATTGGAACAGCATAAGAATGTTGTTACCGATTTGCTTTTTTAGTTACAATCTTCCACTGATAAACTTACAGAATGCATTGGAAGATTATTTATTATTATTTGGAACCAGGAGAGCTTTCTACTCTGCAGACTGGGAAACAAGTTTGTTAGGTTTCATATATTACTTATTTGAATCCCAGTAATTGATGACATTCTTTAATTTCTGTACATATGTAAAGTTCCAACTTCTCTCTTTTAAAATTTGCTCAATGCCTGTGTGGCAATTTAGCCCCACCCAGGTGCTCCCTCATTCTGTGCCCCCCAGAGGAATGGGGGAAGAATTGGAAGGGTGCAAGTGAGAAACAAATTTGTGAGTTAAATGGCAACAGTTTCTTAATTAAAATGAAAGGATAATACTTTATAAAAAATTGCATGGAACAGAAAAAAGATAATAAGTTTAAAAAAACCCAAGCAAAGCAGCCAAGAGAAAATTAAAACCCAAGAAAGACAAATGATACAAAGGAAAACAAATACTCACTACCACCCGACCAATACCCAGTGAGTCCCCGCCTCAGTTTTATTGTGAACATTATGCCGTATGGTATGGAATATCCTTTTGTTCAGTTGCAGAGAGCTGGCCTGGCTATGTCCCCTCCCAGCTTCTTGTGCAACCTACTCACTGGCAGGGACATGTAAGTAGAAGAGGCCTTGAAGTGTAAGCACTGCTCAGCCATAACTAAAACATCAGTGTGTTACACTCTTTTCAGCACAAATCCAAAACATGGCTGCATACAAGCTACTATGGAGAAACTGAACTGCATCTCAGCCAAAACCAATGTATTGATAAATGCCTTCCTATAAATTATAGAATTATAGAATGGTGGAATCACAGAGTGGCTTGGGTTGGAAGGGACTTTAAAGATCATCTAATACCTGCCCCAGTGCCATGGGCAGGGATACAATACACCAGACCAGGTTGCTCAGGGCCCCATCCAACCTGGACCTGAACACTTCCAGGGATTGGGCAACAGCAGCTTCTCTGGACAACTTCTTCCGGTTCACCACCCTCACAGTAAGGAATTTCTTTCTAATATCTGATCTAAACCTGCTCTCTTTCAGTTTAAACCACTGCAGTTGGTCCTGTCACTATCTGCCCATATAGAAAGTTCCTCTTCCTTCTTTTTATAAGGCCCATTAACAATACTGAAAGGCCACAATGAAGTTTCCCCCAGCTCTTTCAGGTTCTCTTCAGAGCAGAGGTGTTCCAGCCCTCTAATCATTTTGCAGCCCTTGTGCTGAGGTCCCCAGAGCCAGATGCAGTACTGCAGATGAGGTCTCCTGAGGATGGAATAGAGGGGAGAATCATCTCCCTCAACTTGCTAGTCACGCTTCTTTTGATACATGCCAGGATGCATCTGGCTCTCTGGGCTGCAAGTGCACACTGGTGACTCAGTTCCATGAGAACACTGCTGTCAATGACTTCTTTTCCCAGTCTGTGCTCATGTCTGGGATTATCTCAACCCAGGTGTGGGACCTTGCACTTGGCCTTGTTGAACTTCATGAGGTTCTTGTGGGCCTACTTCTCAAGTTTGTCCACGTCCCTGTCATTCCTTCTGTTGTGTCAACTTGTCATCGTGTGACTTAAGTGAGAGAACAGACCAATCCTCACCTCACTACAAGCTCCTTTCTGGTAGCTGTAGAGAGCAGTAAGGTCTCCCCTCAGCCCCCTTTTCTCCAGGCTAGACAATCCCAGTTCCTGCAGCTGCTCCTCATAACACATGTACTCCAAACTCTTCACCTGCTCCATTGTCCTTCTCTGGACACACTTCAGCACCTCAATCTTTCTTGTAGTGAGGGGTCCAAAACTGATCACAGTATTCAACATGAATATAATACCAGTCACATAATACCTTTAATGAAATTTTGCTTCACCATTTTTTGTTGTTTGTTTTGGTTTTTTTAAACAGCTTTTTTTCTGGAATCATATTTTCGTTTGAAGAAGAAATGCTAGTTAACTCTCATTTTTCCTCGTAAGTAGAAAAAATAGATTGACAAGCTAAGGTTTGTTACAAGAGATTTTAGTTTGTGAATATTGTATATCCCATTGCAACTACAACAGTGATTGATTGAATTGTTATGTTGTCACTATGGCTCATAGAACTGGGAAAGTTTTCACCACTAAGTGCCTGTTTTGTTTCCATAGAGATAATACTATCACTCCTGAGAATTCATGCTTTTATAACTTTTTTTTCATAAATCCGTATGTGTGCTTGCCTCATTTCTTAATGAGGAAGATAATCTTAAAAGGGACAGAATTATGAAATATCTGTATATTTTAAAAGGCCAAAATGTTTGACTGCTTGCCTTGAGAATATCAATACCTAGTTCCATTCATGGCTGATGGAACAAAATAGTTGATCCTTTTTCATAGGTCTCATTATGAGAATGAATATAATATAAACAACTGAAACTTGACCTTCTATACGTATCAATGTGTATAATTCATAAACTGGTTGCAGAAGTGTTGATTTAATTTAGTAGCATGAAGAATGTTTTTGGCAAGTATACCATTTCCTGCCCAGTACTGTGCAAACTTCAAATTGATACATATGATGGGAGTATAAAGATTTTTTCAGTCTTATGAGTTCCCCAGAAGCTTGTGTTTTCATTAGAACATTGTTCAACTGTAACATGTGTATAATTCATAAACTGGTTGCAGAAGTGTTGATTTAATTTAGTAGCATGAAGAATGTTTTTGGCAAGTATACCATTTCCTGCCCAGTACTGTGCAAACTTCAAATTGATACATATGATGGGAGTATAAAGATTTTTTCAGTCTTATGAGTTCCCCAGAAGCTTGTGTTTTCATTAGAACATTGTTCAACTGTAACTGTTCAAACTGGTTTTTTTTTT
>NW_008654256.1:51686-53783 GCF_000695815.1 Acanthisitta chloris | reverse complement strand
GCTAAACAAGCAAGTTTAACATTCTAGCCTTCCTGTGAAATTGAAAAACTTTTATCTGCTTTATCTGAGAGTATATGGCCCTGGCTTCCTTGTTTATATGGAACCTTGAAACCTTTATTTTTCACCTGATATTTTTTTTTTAAAAAAACTTTTACATATTAGAGTGTCAAAAATCATCGAAATGGATTGGGTTTTCCAGACAAATGCCTCTAAGTTTCCAGAGTAGTTGTATAATATCACTAAGAGCAGTTTTTGTAAATGGTCTGTCATCCAAAGTTTGAAACATCCATTGCATCTTTAAAGTCTAAGACAGCTATTACTGTAGACAGCTTTGGAAATTTATGGGCTTCTTGTGAAAGAAAAATACAGTAGCTGCAGACCCGAGACAGATAGTATTACCAGCTTGTATGTATTCTGCCCTTTATTTCTCATGCACTCATCTGGCTTCAGAAGAAAATAGTCTTGTCAGTGCTTGAAATTAGATATACTAGTCTAAGAAAAGTGTTTCCTCTGCTGCTGATGGTATCCCTGTATGCTTGTCCTCTGAAATCACCAGTGATCTATGTAGTGCTTTGTGGCTTCAAAAGTTGTCTTCATCTGTTTCGAGTAAATCCTATTAAATCAATCAAATTTCCATGGGAACACTTACTCATTGCTGATATGATTTTAAAACAATAGACTGCTCTTAAAAATATAATGTTCCCACCAGAGGAAGTGACATTATGGGTGGATTAACTAGATTTTGAAATCTGAAAGTACTGCGTCATGGTGCTGCTCTACATTCTTGACACAAAGTTAAACATTTTTGAGAATTAGGTTGTCTAAAGCCTAATCGATGTCCCTCATATTAAATTTCATAAAATCCAGTGAGCTAAGACTTGAAGAGCACAAAACAAAATAGGACCCCAGAAGAATCGGTACATGCACAAAGAAGAATTAATTGTTCTACTGTTAGTTGCAGTTTGGTGCAACTGGTAGTTACCCACAGCAAGAGAAACTTATACAACTTTTCCAATTAATAGAATTTAAAGTGAGAAAATGCCTGAGAAATGTGTAAATCTCCTTCTTTTCATTTTGCCTGATTGCTGGAAGTGGAAGGAACCATGAGGGATATTCTCTTTTTGGTGCTCCAAGAGGAGCAGGGACAGATGAGCTGCTTGCTCTCTCTGGTCTTCCCTTATGCCCTTTAAAAGCCATGACTAAAGTCAACCCATATGGAGGAAGAGGGTAAGGAGAATAATGATACTGCTTTTCCTTGGCTCAAGAGACAAGAAGTAGGAAAGAGCTTTTCTGACTTAATGGCAGAGGGACTTGAATGTAGCCTAGAGGTGAGCAATATGCAACCTAGAGAGGACTTAAAACAATAGTAGAAGATAAAAATAAAATAATTAATAATAATTAAGAAAAAACCAAACTAACAAAACTAACCAGACTGCACTTGCTCATGTAAGGAAGGAAGAGAAATTTCTTTGAAATTTCTTGAAGTTTGGCAGTATTCTCTATTGTTGACAGAAACTGGAGCTCAGGCTATTCATGGACCCAAAACCACAGAAGTGTATTGTGCAAAAAGGCTAATCTTATTCTGAACAATAACTCACTGTAATTTACATTTCCTCTTTACAATGGCAATGTTGAATGGTATGTCCACAACCTAAAGTGTCTGAGACATCTTGATTTATTTATTGTGAAGCTGATATTTATTGAGGGGGTGTGTTTATATACTTACATATACTTAAATATTGCTATCCTGGCCTGTGAGTACTGGCAGTATATGAGACATAGTACTAATGAGTATTTGATGTTTTAACCAGACATTCTTATTTTGCATTTATAAGCCTACAAACTAAAACAAAATCTGTGTTTTCATTATTATTTTATGTGAGAGGAAAGATGAGGAGTTCCAATTCAGTAACTGTTAGTGCTTGAAGAAATAGCAACCTAAATATTCCCAATAACAGCCATAGGATAGGATTTTTTTATCAAGGTAAAATGTGAAATAAATAGGAATTGAACTCATGATCCACGAATCCTAGTGTAATTCTTCAGCCACGAGACCATTCATCAATATAACTAATTGCCAGTTTGGAAGACTAATAT
>NW_008654256.1:48674-51617 GCF_000695815.1 Acanthisitta chloris | reverse complement strand
GCTTCCTGTGACTACTGTCAAAATCTTATTTATGCTCTTAACATATAGTTTTATAGTCTTGGTACTGTATAATTATACATTCAATTATTTGTATTTGTAGTTCTAGAGCAGGATGATTATATGAAGGTCTGAAAAGGTGTTCTGTAGTGAGTCATAAGAATTGGAGAGAGAATAAAAAATAATTGACAGATATATAGATCAGATTCTTGTACTTAATAATAATCATGTTTCTGGTTTTAACCAACTAGTCTCATAACAGAAATAATAGACTGCTGTAATGATTAATGTTGTACAAACTGATGCAATGGGATTTCTTGAAATAAGCATGCTATAATATGTGTATGTGGAGATGCTTCTGTGCTTACCTGAACAATCAAAAAGGGATATATTGATAGACAGTTGTTTTCTTTTGGTAAGAAGCTTGTGGGAGTGAGGGTAAAGAAAACAACCTTGATTCAAATCTTGCTCATGATTAATGTCTTCTGAAAAATGCCATTTGGTTTTCATGTTTTCATTCTTAGATGAGAGAAAGTTACCAACATTCTCGTGTGATTCAGACACAACCTATTTTGCAAAACATATTTTCTTGTAAGTACCAGCTTTTAATTTTCAGCACGTTTTTTTCACTCTTCTTCCTTCTAAAATCCCTTCATCACAGGCACTTCATTTATGTTTTGTGAAACACAATATGGTTACAGGGCCCTAATTCTGAGTGTTCTGACACAGATGTAGTAGATGAACGTAATGTGAGAACTGTATGTCAAAAGTATATTTACTACTGAGCAAAGTGATGAATTCACATAATAACTTATGTTGATCTGTAGTATCTTTGACTTGTGATATTCACTGATAATTATGACCTATGAAAATCCATATGGTCTCAGTTCAGAAGAGGACACATGTATTTTGGAAATTAAGTGCATATTAACATTTTGGTCATTGGGAAAATTTAATATAGCTCCTGGAGTTAAAAACCCAATGTATATGTTCTTTGCACTTTGGTGAATGCACTTGCATGGTGGGCTTTGCTGCTGTCATAATTTTAAAACTTGGAAAAATAGTGCTATCACATAGTTCAGTAAAAGTTTATAACTGAAACAACAGTCTTCAGTAATATTCTTTGCTAGCAGAGAATCAGATGAGATTTGCAGTCCCTTTGTACACATAGGAAGAAGAAATTTATGGAAAATGCAAGGGTAATCAAACATATTTTATATCGAAGAAGATGGATTGAAATGGGTACTTAATGGCCAGAGAGTTTTGGGTGGGATTTATATAGAAGCACCCAAATTCCATTGAAGATCAGTGATGTTTTAATGCTGGTTACTTGAGGCCTCTTTAAAGGTTGGAACCATTTTACTTGTCAGCAATTTACTAGTTCTTTTGGTTTTGCAATAGATTTTTTCTTTTTTTTTTCTATTAATGTGTAATTTCACTCTTACCATGTACATAATTTCCAAAATGCAAGGGTTTTTTTGCCTCTACTCCTATGTGAGTTATGTAATTTTCTGTAGGTGATACCGTTCAGAATTTTTGTGATGGAACATGTCTTCTGACAAATTATTGATTAATGAAATCGCTGTTATAATTGGTTTTGTTGCATCCCTACAGAACAAAAGCTGAAACGTTTTTAAAATTTGAAATTGTTTAAATTAAGTGAGAAAGCTATGTACAAATACTCCAATTTAGAATTTAAGCTTTTTTTCTTAGTTCAGTACTGGGGTTTGATACTCAAAAAAATAATAAATTCATCTTTCATTTGTTTGTTTCTAATCATTAAAACACAGAATCATTTTTTCCTGAATATTTGAGTTTTGGTTTGCATCAAAATCTTTGGGCAGGCTTGTGGGTCTTTCAATATACATAAATCTTTCAATATGTGTAAACCAAGAAATTCCTCTTAGATTTTGGAGACAATACCCTTTTCTTTTTTTGTTTTTTTCTGTCTCACAGCTGCTAAAGTTTTATTAGAAAAGATTAAAACAATACAAAACCAATTGACCAAAAAAAAATAAATCTAGCATGTATTATTGCTTCTGAAAATTCAGGAGGTGTTACTGGTGGTCATGAAAGATTCCTGAATACTTAATTCCTCTCACCATGTTTTCACTGGGAGTTGCACAGTAAAAATAAATACATTTATCCATTAGCATAATACACTTTCAAGAATCTCCAACATTTACTTGCTATGGACACACAAAAAACCCCCAACCCTTCTACAATTAACAGGTAAATGTGTACCACTAAGAAAATAAAATTTTAGGTCTGTTTTAACAAATCAATGTGTAAACATTCTTTTAAAAATAGTAATTTTTAGAGAATAATTAAATATGTAAATGAGTTATATTTGCAGGCCTGTTGGGTGCTCTAAAATACAAGTGTGGACTTGTTGAGACTTGACAGGTGACAGTACCTTACAGTACTATCAAATGGGATCCTAGATCCACAGGTGTTTGTTTTTCCTAAGTTCGCTATACGCTGTGTACAATGAAAGCAGCTAGGTTAATTGTTAGGGGCAGAGTGTGACATGGAAAAAAAATCATAGAGACTTTAAATAATGGGAGAGCTTCAAAGCCTGGTCTGGAGTTTTACTGAAGGGTTTTAGCCAAACCAAAGTAGTCTGCTAATGATACAAGTCATCCTTGGGCCATAGATACCTCCTGTCTAGGCTGTTCAAATATGCAGAGATTTCTGGTGCTGGGTTTGATTAGTAGTCCAGCTAGTTCTGCAAACTTCTGTGAAATTTTTTGAAACATATGTAATATTTTGTCATGTTTTTCTTATAATGCAAACTTGCCTTTGAATTAATGAGACAGGGAAATAAAGTTGCTGTATTAGGCAAGAAACTTCACGGGTATAACTGCTTTAGGATGTCGTTTCTGTCTTTTGTAAGAGTTATAGGCATATGTTCATGTGAACCGTAGGTAATAAAGTCAGTCCATG
>NW_008654256.1:0-48628 GCF_000695815.1 Acanthisitta chloris | reverse complement strand
AGCCACATACACCAAAGAATTAATGAAACCTTCCATGTATTTTTTCTACCGTGTGCAACTATCTGATAAGGTAATGTCTGATGATAAATTGAGTTTACAGTGAACTGCTAGATTCAATCTTTGGCTGTAAATCTCCAAAGCTAGCTTCTTTCAACAGAGAAGGTAAAATCACTGCAGTACTGCAGTGTACAGTAGCTGTTGTTTGAATCAAATTTATCCTGACAAAGATAATATCTCTTGCGAAATCTTCCTTAAATGGGATCACAAACAGTTCATAATGAAAAAGCTGAATAGAAAAATTTACCCTACAATAATATAAAATTTCCTTCAAATATATGTTATAAATACTTTTTACATTTCAAAATGTATGATTTTATTTATAGTTGAATATTACCAAATTAAATTTTATTTTATTATATCCACTTTCTGCAGGAATGTTTGACCTCCTTTGAGAATTCTTTTCATTCTGAGTCCTCTTTAACACTTAACCCTATTTGCTCTTTCATGAATATTTGTTTGATAATGATATAAATGAAAATTAAAACTGTCATGATTGATTCATTATAGCCTTAAGCTCTTACCAAGAAGAGTCCTGTATATTTCAGTGTAGGATTTATAAAGCATACATGTGTTAAATATACTTCTCACTTCTTTGTCACATTCAAATTCTGATGCAGAATGTGAATCACGTATGTTTTTCCTCACCAAAACCTACTGCTGAATCAATAGGATTCCTTGCTAATAAAGAAGTTATAACTACCAATTTTGGCTGTAAATAGGTAAAGCTGCGGGAATAATTGAATTGGTATGGCCATTGAAACAGACATAGATGTGTTGTTCTCTTAGACTTGCTTCAGTGATGGCATCATTAATCATAGAGGAAAGCATATAGAACAAGATGGGTCATTCAGAAGTGTGAAGTGTGACTGAAGTACATATTGGCACAGTTTTGGGGTAAAGCATAAAATTTATTTTTCAGTTGTATATTCGTTGCAAATTTGGATTAAAATAGCAGCATAAGGAAGTGGAATTAATAAACCTAAGCTTAACTGTGAATTTTTCTAAGCATGAGCTTTAAGTTAACATTGAATTTTCAATATTTCACTAAAGAATCTTGCTATTGAGAAAATATGGAAAGCAAAAGTCATAATCAGATTACTTTTCGTGTTAAAATATCAACGGCTGGATGGGCTGAAATACTTGTGTTCTTTTCTGGTAAAGAGCAAAAATAACAACAATTGTTCAAGTTGACAAATTAACAAAAATATCGAAAGGTTTAAAATACCAAGTTATCTCAGAGAGAAATAAAAGATACAGAGTATAGGAACCAATGATTAGTAAAAATTAAGTAGATAGGAACTCAATGTCCAGGCTTTTTCATGCTAGCAAACGTGAAAGAGGACATAGAAAGCGGTCAAAGTGTAATTCTGTTTTTAGGGACCAAGTGCTGAAAGGCTGGCAAATTAGTACAGCCTGAGTACTGCTTAGGTGTTTTCATGGACTAGGACATCTGAAATTGCTGTAGACTGCTGCTTTTTGCAGGAGGGGAAGGAGTTAGGCAAAAAGTGAACTGAGGCTTAAAGACATGAGATAACAGCTAAGGGCTTTCATTGTCAGCTACTATATTCATCTTCTCTCAAAGTGTTTCTTCCTGGACAATGTCAGAAGCATAGTGGTGAAATGAATGAATTACTAATATCCAATAGTGCAGAAAATGTGGTGATGCACCTTAAAAACAAAAGAGAAGGGTTAGTTTTGACAGCAGCAGTGTGGGCCTTCATCCATATGGACTGATGCATGGAAGCTGCAGGGGAGCAAACAGGCAAATCGGTTACCTGTCTCTGCAGGGAGGGCAGAGACCTGCACTGGGTCACAGGAGGCTTTCCAGACCACACCGTTACACTGACAGACCTTTGATTTAGACAAGAAGTTAAATCTGTAATTTCCTGGCAATTAGCTCCACTTGCTGAAGAAAGGGGATTTTGTGAATTGATTTGTTCCTCTGGACCTCCACTCCATTTTCTTTCTAGTGTTGCCATGAATGATTTATTGAGAATGCTGATTCGTGAAAGGCAACAACAGATTTGTTTGTATATGTTGCAATCCACAACAATTATATTAAAAGTGTAGGCCTGGAAGCTCGGGACCTCCTACTCCTGTTGTGTCTTCTGCATCTTTTAATTTTGAAATTTTATTCATACACAAATCCAATATTTCAAAATTTGATTAATACAAACAGACAAAACCCCCTATAACAGGGTGTGTGAAGTCTTTATTGTATTTATTACATTTTGTCACATTTTATATATAAGTACAGAGAAGTATGAAAAAATGCAAAAGAGATCAAAACAAACAAAAAACCACTCATAGAAACAAAAAAAGCTTATTTTGAGATTCAACTTGTAACACTTCCTGCTTTTATTAAGGCTGACCAAATGGAAGAATAACTTAATTTGTTAGTCTTTTTTTCAAGTGTCTTGCAAACTACATTGTTCTGAAGGTTGGTTCCACTTGTCTAACAAAGAACTGTATGAACTGTAAATTGTCACCTAATGGGAGCTGCATCTTTCTGCCGACAGTGATAAAATAGGAGAACATGGAAAGTTCATATGTGCAATAGGGAAAATGTTTAAGCAGCACTGACAGAAGAAGTTAATATGCCACCATCAATAATCTGTTTATATTTAATGTGGATGAGTGGATGAGATTTTTTTAGATTCTAGGTGTTGCTTTTTCAAGAGACTAATTCAGGACTGGTATGGAAATACACTAAATTTACACTTAGACATACAGAAAAACTATACAGCATAATTGTTCAAAGTAGGAAAATGCAGCTCATTTGGTACATGCAGAAATGAAAAGCTGTAAATTGATTTTGATGAATTCCATTTCAGTGACAAATAATGAATTCTCTAAATTCAGTTTTGACAAGATGCGTAAATAACTTAAGCGCACTGATATTTCTAAAGTTCCTTTTCGAATGTACTTTCTTTAGTCTGTGATTTTCTACTGCTTGGAAAACGAGTGAAATAGGAAACTCTTAGTTTGAGGGTGCAGGATCACTAGATGTACTACAACACGTTTAAGTTATTAGCTATACAGGCTCGTAGACATAGAAACCACTTCATTTGATCCTAATTATGTTCAAGAAAAATGCCATCCTAATCAGCCTGGGGTTTACGTCTTCAGGTAGCGTCTCTTTTTAGCTGCATGTTGAGTAAGAGTGAAAATATATTAGCACATTATTCCAGCTACAAAATGTTTTAAATTAACTGTTGTCCTGCTTAATGATGACATTCAACTACATTAGTTATTTTTTTATGATACATGAGCAAATTCATGCCATGTTCAAGCTCTAACTTTAAAGGGGTTTTTTTTAGTTATGTAGCATATTCACATATGAATAGCAATGTTGCATAAAATGTTACGATAATGCTCACAGTTTAGCTGTTGCGTCTATTTTAAGTATTTTGAAATACCATGAAGCTTTTAAAAATGTTTTGCTGCAGTATATAAAAGTCACATAAAAGACAAATGGCAAACCTGTCATCAAGATTTGACCCTGTTTTATTATTAGTTATGGTAATGTGTATGTTAAATTACTTGAAGTTTTGCTGGATTGGCCTGTTGTGAGTAATTTCTGAAAACTGTTTATTATTACTATAAATGCACTCTAATAGCTGTACAGCGCATCTGTTTGTCTCTGCCTCATGAAGCATATAGTTTCTGGTCTGTAAGATTTAGTACAGTTAAATAATTCTGATGGTGAAAAAGTCTCTGGTCCATGTGATACTGATGCTGAAGTAAGAACTAGGCTTATGTGATTTTGATGTCAAATAACTTGATGTAAGTTCAAAGTGAATTTCAGTACAAGTTCACTTAATTAGATTGCTAATAGTTAAAGGGCTGAATTATCATAACTCAGCGTATGGATTTAGGTTGCCTTCTCCTGAAGCATTTTTCTATTTCAGTTTATTATTTTCTTTAAAAGTGCATATGTCCCTCTCAACAGTTTTTACAAAGGTAGATCCATGAATTTCTTCCTTTAAAAATAAAGATAATAAAAAAATTAAAAAGAATAAATTGAGAAAGAAAAAATCCACAGAATTAGGGTTTTTTTTAATTTTACATAACATTGTTTTGTTTTCCAAAGAAGAATAGAAGTTTCAAAATGTAATATTCCTCAGGACAGGACACTTTCTGTCTACTCTTAATCATAATTCAGATTTTATAGTCCCACATATAGTCTCAAGTATGTTATGGTTTTATTATAATAAAGAACTAAAACATGGGGTCTTTTTTTCAGGGGATGGTTCAGTTTCAGTAAGTTTTCTCTTATAACTATATTTAATCAAGTTATATGTATTGTACAGCCAAGTAAACTTTACCTATACTAATGTTTTATTGCATCACAGAGTGTGCCACATTCCTTACTTTACACAGATACATATTAAATTATGTGAACTGAATCTAGGTAGAGTAATCTCTCCTTTGAAAATAGAAAATTTGCTCATGAAAAATCATTGTTGAAAAGGCATAATTAGAAAACTAATAGATTTTGGATTCTTCGGCTCTCTCTTCGAGAGAATGAAAAAGTAAATGTGAAGACTAAAAAAATTATATATTAATGCAAATGTAGTGGCTATAACTGGATTCATTCTTATGCATTTTTTTGCAATCTTAGACTACTACAATGTTCTTATTACTTCAGTTGCCTGAAACTTAGCATTTTAGTGTAAGGCAAAACACTCAGTTTTATGTAGGGTGCCTAAGACTGCAAATACAAATGGAAGATGCAGCATAGAATTGATTCTCCTTATCAGATGCAGAGATCATCCATAGTTTGGACTTTTTTTACACTTGGCAAACACTGGGTCATATTTGCTCAAGCTGCTCAATTTATCAGGTGTCTATGATGAATTTTGGGAAGAGGTTTAGGGAACAGAACCTGCTTCCATGGTGCTGGTGGTATATTTGTGCGTGTTTACCTCTCTGTCTTTAGCAAGTAGAAGTCCATGCTTTCATGGTGAATATGACATGAAAACAATATTTATTTAGTTATTTGTTTGCATTATTCTAAGGACATGAATTTAACAAAATTAGGAAAGTTTTAATTTAATTTGTTAGCTTTGAAATTCTGTATTTCTACAGGTTTGGAAGCTGGAATAATATGGCAAGTTTGTGTGGAATAATGTTATCAGTCTTTGGGAGTATCAGAGAAATTTGGCCATAAGTACTTACGACTTATGAATAAGTGAAATACATAATATCACCTGTGTATCAATTCTTAATGTTAGGCCACAGAGTTGTCGCTTACACTAGCCCCAAAAGCAAATTAAATGATGTATTCATTGGTATATTTATATAACTACTGCAGTGCAAAAGCTAAACAATGGAGGTTAATTCTTACCACTATGGAAAGTATAAAGTATGGATGAAATTCCAGGGTTGGAGTTCCAAAATGAGTCATATGGACCTCCTCAAGGAAAAACCAAAACAATGAACTAGCTTCCTCTGTTTTACCCTTTTCGCATATTGCCAATGATACTGATTGACATGACTAACAAGCAGAATTTTTCTACAAGCAGAAAACAGCTAGAGTGCAAACACCATGTATACATCTGAAGGCAAAATGAAGAATAAAATACTGAGCTTGTGGCTTCAGTTTTGGAGTCAGCTTTCAGAAACTGGGAGAACTTTCAAAAAGATAATTCATTTTGTGCCAGTACTGATATTTGGGCTTCTTCAGTGGCACTTTTTGGCCTAGCTCAGTGAAGACAGAGTCGAAAATGAACAGTAAAAAGTCATAACTTTTACTCATTGGAGAAAGAATTCTGAGTTCAAGAGTTCAATGTTCAATACATTTTCTTCTCTCCATCAGTTTCATAACTCCTCCCAAATGATATTTAAGTTATATATCTAGTGTTTTCCCATGATTTTATCTAGGAATCTATTTTTTTCTTGTTCATACTAAGGGCTGTGACTATCAATGCTTCTTAAAAATGCTTAATGGTATATGACTTTCGTTTCGTTTTTATCCTCTCGAGAGTGCCTAGAGATTAGTTGTGACAACAGTGAATGTTTCTGTGCTTAAATTCCTTTCTTAGATGTGTGTCTTGGGGCAGCTCCATAGTTCTAATAGAGCACAAATAAAGGAGTTCTGTCAAGGTCTGCTAGGGTTTTAATGTCTGTGTGACTCGGTACAAAACCATATAGCAATACATGCCTGGGTCCCAAATGCAGTATAGCTGCATTTGAGAAGTAATAGCCATGACTAATTCAATCAAGCTTAGAGCTGCACTGGGGCAGCTCACTGTGTCTAGTTCAAAAGCTGCCTTGGACACAGTGAGCTTGAGTGCAGCTGCCCCACAATATATAGCTATGGTCATATGGCATAGCATTGTTTTGTCTCGTAGGAGTGTATCAAAATAAATTTATTCAAGTTTGAGAAGTAATCTCAAACCATATGTATTAAAGTAATTTAGATAAGCAGGAGTGAGTACTCTGGTGACTACAATGTTCAATACCTGAGAAATGTGGAGATTTAATGGATGCAAAAGTTGACTGGTTTCGCATTGTCAAATCTGAAACAACCACACCAAGCCAAGAATTTTCTGAAGTATCTAATTGAGCTTAGCCTGAGTTCAAGAAGCATTTGGACAATGCTCTGAGGTGTGATGTGTGTGATTCTTGAGGCTGTCTTGTGCAGGGCTAAGATTTGGATCCATGATCCTTGTGGATCCCTTCTAGCTCAGGATATTTTATGATTTATCTTAATTTTGCAATAAGTGGCAGAATTTTGCTCAAGATACTGCACCACTCTTGAGATCACAGGCTTTTGTAGCCAAAGCTTGTGACATTACCAATTTGTCTAGCTTTCTTAATTATGCTTTTTAAATCTATTATATTTTCTGGAACAAAATCCAGTCATTTATGCATTCATCACTACTGCATATTGGAATGACAAAACACATAAAATCAGTTGTAAATGAAAATAAAAGACTGGACTTAAATAATCACTACATGGTATAAATTGCGCAGTGCATTTTAAATCTCCTTAAAATATAAAACACTATAATTAGTTCAGGTTTTGTTTTTCTTCTTATCTTCTTAAATTAATATCTCAAGATAAACACCTTTTCATAACCTGAAATACAAACTTAACAGAAATAGTTTCTTTTATGTGAAACCAAAGGAAAACAAGCAAAACCTATAACCAACTTCATTGTCTTACTATAATTCTTTTGGAATTTCTGTGAAAATAACCTGAGAAAAGTATCTCCAATGTTGGTTTAATAAACTCTACTTATTCTAACAGCAACAAAGAAAATGTTTCAATTTTTGCCAAACATTTTCTAGTATTCAATATATATTTACTTCAAATTGTAGAAAGTAAGAAGTATTAAAAGTGTTCCAAATTACAAAGAACAGGTTTATTAGGTGGCATTTATCCTCACTGGCATGTGAGTAAACTATGTGAAATTCCAGCAGCATCAGGTATTAAGGCAAATTGTCTCCTTCAGTTGCTTCCTTTGAAGGCCAGTGGAAGAAAATCAGTCTTTCAAATTCAAGCTAACATATTTCATTGCATCTATGAAATGTATCAGGTCAGAATATGCCCCAAATGCCTGAGTTATGTATAAGATGTATGGGCTGATTTGGTGGTACAAATGTTATAAAAATATTATAACTGTTAGCATTTCACACTGAGCTGTAAACTTGATGAAGCTGAAATGTGTCCTAAATTTGGGTAGCATTGCAGGTAACACTTGGTTAGAAGGGGCGTCTAGAAATGTTTTCCCTGAGTTTCTCTCTCCTCTGCTGTTGATGATCTAATGCAATCTACTTTAAACTCTCTGTAATTAACCTAGTTTTTGGTTGCTCTTTTTTTTACCTGTTTGGTTTTGGTTTTTTTTTGGTTGGGAATTTTTTTGGTTTTTTTTCTAAGATAAAATTCAAGCCAGATTGTCTGCTCCCCAGCCCGCCCCTGCAATGTATGACCTATACACAAATAGCAGCTTTTTTTTTGCTACTGGTTTTCTGCTGTCCTACCTAGGAATGAGTGGTTATTAAGGGGAAGAACAAGATACCTAGCAACAGAAAGTGTAAAGAATTGTCTCATTTACCTCCTTCCTAAAGAGCTCAGTGAAACAAGATGCTGAAGCAAAGGGCAATAAAAAGTGGTCAGAGTGTTTATATTGCAGAAGACACATGACTGTTCAGAGGCTATGCTAGTTGACATAAATTAGAGCATCTTTCAGACTGCTGTAATGTGGCTGAGACAGCCACATCATAACTGGCTTGACTGCATCCTGTTCAGCCCTTTAAACCAAATGTGGATATTACGAAGAGTCATTTTCTGAGTGCATACAATCTTTGTAGCCTTACATAGATTAAAGAAACCTGTATGCTTTCTATATTACTTGAAAACATGATAAATGGTTATTAAGTATGTCAAAAAGCAAATGGAAGAATGACATTTTTTATTAAAAAAATTAAAAGTTCTTCATAGGCAATTGTAATGCTATGAAAAATCTTCAGGGAGATTAGTCAAAATAGCTGGTAGCTGGATCCTGTTCATAAGTATTTCAAAGAAGATGAAGGACAGGAAATTAATATTTAGATAGAACAATTAAAGATCAGTTGTAACAATCGCAGAAAAGCATTCAAGGTTCAACCTGGAGAAGAGGAGATTGAGGAGACTTCATAGCAGTCTACCACTTCCTCAGAAGGGGAAGTGAAGGGTCAGGCACTTCTCTCTGGTGACCAGTGACAGGACCCAAGGGATTAGTATGAACTTGTGTTAGGGAAGGTGTAGGTTAGATACCAGTAAAAGGTTTTTCATCCAGTCAGTGGCTGGGCACTGGAGCAGGCTCCCCAGGAAACTGGTCACACAGCACCAAACTGGACTGTCAAGAACATTTTGATAATGCTGTCAGGATTCTTGGCACTATCCTATGCAGGGCCAGGAGTTGACCTGGCTGATCCTTGTGGATCTAACTCAGGATATTCTCTTATTCTGTGGCATGTTGTAAGTGAAATCTAGCTCTTCTGCAGTGAATATGCTGCTATGAAGCTGCATTTTAGTCTGTGATGTGGGTATCCTTTGGGCAGAAGTAATAGTGATATCAATAAATAAATAAATAACAGAATGTCAGGAAAAAATGCACATCAAAACTCCTTAAATGTAATATAATCTCCAAGACTCTAAATGGACAAAATATGATATTTTGAGGAAAGCAAAATTCAGACCTATGTCAAGCACAACCCCTTGGTGCAAATGACCCAGATAGTTGTATGTAGGTGGAAATGTTAAAAGCATAACTGGGTCTCCTGGAGCCTGTTGTTCAGTGATCTGCCAAGATTCTCGAGCATATGAAAATTAAGTACTTGAAGGACTTTGCAATGAATTCCTGTATTTGAGTGAATTCCAGCTACAAGGAATTTTAAGCCTCAAAAATATAGTCTTTTGCTTAAATACTTCAAAAATGATGGCAGCAGTAAATCATTATTATTGCCTTGCTAAGGATCAGCTCTGCAAGGTGCTGAGCAAAGTGTCACTTATGCAGCAAAGCTTTAAAGCATGTGCTTAGCCACATAACACCTAAGAGAATAAAGCCTTAAGTGACCTTTTCCCTTTCTACTTTAAAAGATCACCACCCACGGTGGCTGGTTTCTATTTTGGCAAATAGATGTAACACGCAAAATGTACTTAGTAAGAAACTTTCTTACAACATTGAACATTTTGATTTTCAGTTTAAGCAAGATGAAAAGGACAAAGGTGCATGAAAAAAGGAAAACACTTTGAAGACGGTACCTGTTTTCATTTTTGTCTGTGAATCTGGTTAAATCTGCTCTAAAAGGTTAAAAGAAAGTCAAAAAAAATTTTTGAGTTGCAGAAAAGATTGCTTTCTGATTGAGTTTATTTGCTTTGATGATTGAAGTTTGATTTGTATAGGGTCTGCTGTTATTAGGGACCTAAAAAACCCTTTATTTATGTCCTTTTTTTTTTTTCATTTGTTATGCACATTACATTCTCATTTTATTCAGAGAAACAGCAGTCTTGACTGTGAAACCCAAGAACAGTTCTTGGAATCACTGGAACTCACAAATTCTAATTTTCTCTGTGACATGGATTGCATTTCTTGCTAATTCTCCATTTTCCAGCTGGTACAATGAAAGCATGCAGTCATATCTACATGTTCACCTGCAGCAAAATGAAACATAGGAGCAGGACTTCGTGTCAAAGGTCGTAGAAAAGGCTCAGATAGTGCCTTCTTCATCTCTGTCTTCATTGGTATTGTCTGTTTTCAAAATTCCCAGGTGCCAGAGACCAGTGGGAAAATCCAAAACAAGAAAAACTTGGTAGAAGAGGATCAGCTTAGAGAACATTTATATAAATTGGATACGTTCAAGTCACTGAGAACTGACAAGATGCACCCATAAGTGCTGAGGGCACAAAGTGAATCATAGAAATTTCTGTACAAATATAAGAAGCAACAGCCTCTTTATGTGGCTTTTGGATTTTGTTTTGTGGGTTGTGTTTGTTTTTTGTTTTGGTTTGGTTTTTTTGCATTAGTGGTGGCCAAAGGCTGGAATAACTTGCCCAGAAAGGTTGAGAAGCATCTGTCACTAGAGGTACCCAAACCCATCTGGGCAGTCTTCTGTATCTGACCCTCGGGGTGATCTCCAGAGGTTTGGGATAACCACAGACAAACTGTGATTGGGTTATTAATCTTTCATGCAAGACAAAATGCATGTTGGTATGGGAGGCAAATACAAGCCTTATGTTTTAAATTCCTAAACCTCGGGTTGTTTTTTATACTGAGTGAACACATTTGACCTACAGTAGAACAGAGTTTTCCTAACATATATTGTAGGTATTAATTACTCAATGATTAAACAGGGTACTGAAGATATAAGTAGTAATTATATACTATTTCTGAATGTGAGTTAGTATTACTAGTTATAATGCTTCAGTTGGTAAAATACATGAAAGCTTGCAAGCATACCATATTATTATTCACTTCTCACATATTTTATCATAAGAGCTGTAAAAAATAGATAATGCACTGTATTCTAATAATTTGAGTGAAAAACAACCCTATTACTTAATCGTCTCTCGTTTCTCCTTTAAAAGATGTCATTAACAAATGTCTTCAACACTATGAATAAGTAAAATAATATATTCAGAATGTAAATGTTTTAAAACTCTAAAAATGTATCTAGAATAATTTAATTGAGTCCTGGAGATATGTGTTAAATGAAAACCGCTCCTGGCAAATTAATAGTAGTTCTGAATATTCAAATAGCAGAGTGGAAAGTGCAGTTATAATTAGGATTAAATGAATGTAAGTTGCATTTAGAGCTGTTACTCTTAGCTTTTTGTGATACATATTTTAGGAGCATGATGCTGTGTTCTTACTGTGTTTTTCTAATGAATGAGTGCTAGTGTGCCTTTTTATTCAAAGGATGCATTCTTTTAAAATTGATTGACAAGAATGCAAATAAATTATATCTTTAAAATCTAGTTTAAAAGTCACATGCTTTATTCTATCAGCCACTCTTTCTCTTATTGAGCTTTTGCTTATGTTTTGATAGTAAACATAGATGTAGCTGCCACCGTATGAACAGTTAAAGGTATTTTAATTTTTTTTTATTCTGAGATATATCAACAGTGAAGTGCTGCACAAGAAAAACTAACAAAGTATACTTTGTCAACACTATATAGTAAGTTATTAAAATACTACAAAATATATTAATTTTGGACAATATAGCATTCACAGGAATTTTAATAATCAAATGAAAACCAGAAATATTGAATACAAAACAGTAAATTCCTGTTTAGAGCTATGAAAAAAATAGTCATTACTAGTATTCCAAAACAAAATGCTAATAGAATTTTGTTTTTTACTGATTTCATTGATATTAATACTTGAGTAGTAGATTTGGGTGCATTTGCTAATGTATTTGTATAGATAAGTCTGTCACTCCTAAAAATACTATCAGGCAGTAATGACACGTCCATGGAATATCCTGAATGTCTTAATCACAGTTTTCATATCAAGGTCCTATGCCAAAACCATAATTTTTACATTGCACTTGAGGCCAAGTTCTTATTTAAACACTTGTTTAAATTAGAAAAAAAAGCCAGCCTATTAAAAACCCACAAAAAGGAATAAACCAATGTAGGGCAAACGCAATAGTAGCAACAAGCAAGTTGTCTTTCTGTAACACTGATTGGCATTGTACATACTTGAAATGTTCAGTGTTTAATTCATGCATCAGTTCTGAATGGGGTTATTCATTTGAGGCAGCTCATGATATAAAGAACTGTCAAGAACATTTAGAAAAGCAAATCTCCAAGCAGTACTAGATCCTTTTTCCTTGTTCTTTTTTTTTTCTTAAAAAAACCCCCAAAACAAAAAACCCCAACCAAACCAAAAAAAAAGAGAAACAAAACCAACAAAACAAGCCTTGAAAGATCATGGGGGCATTTTAATTAATTTGTAGGTGTTGAATGAATTTAGGTGTCTAAATAATTAATTTATTTTTAATAGGAAATTGTTTTAAATTCTAAGGAAGAACACTGAAAATAATAATGAGTCTTAAATAAAAGCTTATTTATTGAAATAGAGGAGGTAAATGCATGATAAAAATATTCCAAGCAAATAGATTATCTTTCAACGAACCTTGATTGTAACTCATAACACTGCAGCCACATTAAAGAAGTAGCCCAAATGTCATTCTTTATAGTGTACTATGTTCTATTTACTGTTACATGTTAATAATATCTAATCCTTTTCTTTCTGTCTCTGTGTCTGTCTCCATGTCTCTCTTCATGTCTTTGTCTGTGTTTCTGCCTGTGTCTCTCTCTCTCTGTCCCTCCTTCTGCCCTCTCCCTCATATATAAGCATCTATGGATTTGAGAATTTCAACTGGCAAGAAGCCTGAATGTGATTCAGAAACTGAGGGTTTGTCCATGTTGTCCTGTTAGCATGGGGCTCCAAGAACATTTGCATTATTGGGGAAATACGTTTGCTTTTACCCCTAGCAACACTATGGGGTTTGAAAGACAGCTTTCACTTAGGACTTTCAGATTATTTAAATTAAAATTTACCATAAAATAGGAATAGAATTTCCAAATATGTATTGCAGTGTTTGCTGATGTCATCTTAAAATCTCTGTCCAGAATATATGAAAATGCATATGACAACAGTACCAGTCAGGGAAAGCAGAAGAGACTTATGTGTCTTTCATACAGTCTCATATTCACGGAACAACTGAGGTTGGAGGGAATCTCTGAGATCTCCTGGTCCAGTTCCCGTGCCCAGGAGCAGTCGCCTAGAACCTATTACCTAGGATTATGACCAGGTGGCTTTTGTGTATCTTCCTGGATGGGGGCTACACAAGATCTGTGGGCAACCTGTGCTGTTGCTCAGACACCCCACTGTTAACAAAGTGATTGCTGGTGTTCAGATGAATCCTTCTGTGTTTCAGACTGAGCCCATTGCCTTTCGTCAGGTCACTGGGCACCGCTGAAAACGGCCTGGCTTTTTTTTCTTTACACATTCCCTTCAGGTATTTATATTATACACATTCGTAAAATCACCCTCTGAACTTTCTCCTGTCTAATCTGAAGAGTTCTAGCCCTCTTACCCTTTCCTGATAGGAAAGATGCTCCAGTCTCTTCATCCTCTTAGTGGCCCTTTGCTGGACTTAATTAAGTAGTTTCATATCTTTCTTGTACTGGTGAGCCCAGAATTGGACACAGAATTCCAGGTGTGGCGTCACCACTGCTGAATAGAGAGGAGGGATCACCGTTTGTGTTACTAGCAGTACTTGGTCTAATGAAACAGCTTTTTCTCAAGTGCCCGTTGCTGTCTCCTGTTCAACTTGGTGTCCACCAGCACCTCCAGGGCCTTTTCTGTGGAGTTGTTTTCCAGCTGGGTGAACCTGAAAGTATATTGGCTCATGAGGTTGGTTGTACCCAAATGAAAGACTTTTTGTCTCTTTGTTGAACTTCACGACATTTGTTTATTTTTTGATTATGGAAAACACAAGTAATATCCATCCAACAGTTATATCTATATGTGGAGTATTTTAATGAGACTTTGTTTATGTTAGGATATTGACTCTTCACTGAAAAACAGAGTCTGAAATACCTTGAGTCTTTTCTACCTTAAGTCTATGCATATTCATGATTGCCAAAATACTTTTTGGTTTTTCATTGCAAGTTTTCTGATGGCTGAAAGAATCGTTGTGTTCATTGAACATGTGTTGAGGTTATGAACAAGTGTGTTAGTTACATTGTTATTATTTTTTAGCATTTCTTTGCATATGCTTAAACACCTGTTTAAATAAGAGAAAAGGCAGCCTATTAAAAACCCACAAAAAGGAATAACTTAAACCAATGTAGGGCAAGTGCAATAGTAGCAACAAACAAGATCACACTTCCCACCACCCTTTAGGCAGTTTCTTTTTCCTCAGCATCCTTTCTGGACTGCAAATTTTGCATCATGTCCACAAAGTCAGCAGATCTGCATTATTGCAAAATAAGGGTGACAAGAAAGTATTTAATGAAAAATGCATCCAGTTGTAGGATATAGCTGTCACTTCTAACTGGAAAGTCCAATTGGGCTCATTGCATTGTGTGAGAAAGGAAGGTGGAAGCATTTGACTATTTAAAGAAAGGGAGCAGTTGTATTTTAATTAATGATTTTTTAATGCATTTCTTCTTAACTCCTTCAGTGACAACTTAGAAAGAAACTCTGTTAGCCAGAAAGAAAAGACAAAAGGAAGACATTCTTCCAATTAATTTTTCCCCTATTATAGCTATTTTATAGTTCTTTTGCAGACTAGTTTTCATTAAAATGGTGTTCTTTAGTTATGACTTATTTTTAGCAGTATAGCAGCAAGTTTTCAGTTACTTCACCAATGTATTCATTTGATCTCTATCCTTCATTGTACACAAACCAAACTTGGTTTGGAATGAAACCTCATGGATTGGATGAGAAGTGAAGCTCATCTTATTGTAATACATTAGCTAAAAGTAACATGTTAGCAGTCGTTAAATCTTGTTTACTTATCTTGTGTCATTGTTGAATTCACTGTTCTAGAAGTTTAATTTCAGCCATATCTATCCTTTGTTAAATGAGTGTATGCTGAACGTGAAAAGAAGCATTCTTGACTCACCAAGTAACTCTTCAGGGAAGTACTTTCTATTCCACAGGCATTACAGTTTTGTGGTATATTTGAAACTATAAAAGATTATACTACTTGGGCATACTATGCTAATGATTGCTATACCATAGGGTGATAGTATTATAGCATGATAGTGAAGCCCCTTTGGAAAGTCTGGGTGGTGCTTCTGAGAAATCTCATCTGCCGAACAATTTCAGCAAGAGGAAAATAACTTAGTAAATTAATAGAAGAGTTATTAATAGAAGAGTTAAGACTGAACAGAAAATAGAGCAGAAAGGGAGGCAAAACAACCATTCATCTGGTCTAAACATCAAAAAACACTATATGGAAAACTCCATTAAGAATAACACAGTGCCTTCACTCAGTAAAGATCTTCACAGAGGTAGAAAGATGCTAAGCACAGGAACTGAAGATAAACTGAAGGATCTCTTTAGTTACTGAGCAATAGATCTCAGATCCAGTAATGAAAACCTGCTGTAGTTTAAAATCCAGGTCAGGAAGAAACAAAAGGCAAGAAGGCATAGTTTTTGAGGAGCAAATTTTAGTCTGTTGCTTCCTTTCTGCTGGAATTAGGTTTCTTTCCGTTTTCTCAGTGAAGAAAAGCTCCATAGTTTGTTTTTCCTTCAGATTGTTTTTATCATGGAAATACAAAATAAATATTTGAGAAAAGCTAGTTACTGATCTGTTTAATTTACATGCAAGCAAAAGAATGCATAGATATCTATTTGGAAGGATTTTGATTATATACCTTTTAGTTATTTTAGCATAACAATTTTTCTTTTCAAGAATCTGGTTCTCTGTTGCCCCATATTATTACCATTTCTAAAGCTGCTGAAGTATAATATGCAAATGCCAAGAATTCATCCAATGAGATCATATTAATAGTTAAATAAGTATGTAATGGTGCGTCCTGTTGGAAGATATTTGTCCCCTCATTTTGCCTTAGAGTGAGAAAAGTGCTATCTTGAAGCAGAGGAAAAGTTATTATATTCCAGATGGGTTTTCCTAGATAGAATAAGCAGTGAAAGCTTGTTCTAAGTACAAGTGCAACCAAATGTTTATAATGCTCAGATTATTGGGAAGGTAGATTTCATAATTACAATTAAGTTTTAATGCTCAACTGTTTTTGTGTAAAAGCTCTATTTGTGGTGGTTCTTGATAATTGGAATAAGGCTAATGTAGCAGTCTTAAGAAGGAAGATCTTGTAGCTGCAGGCCATTCATCCTCAGAGCTGTCCTCAAGAAAATTGGAAAACGTTTCAAAGACAGCAAGAGCAAGTGGAAGAAGCTAGTAGAGTTTACCAAGGACTGATTATACCTATCTGAACTCTTTGCCTTCTGGGATGAGATCACTGGTTTGGGATCTGTTTGCATGCAAGACCTTAGGCATAGTCTCTTATAATCAAATTGTTGAACTCTAGAGTGGATAGAAGATTGTAAGTATTGTTCAATGTTTCCTTGACATCTGGAATGACAGTGAATAGTGCACTCTAAGCAAGTTTGTGGTCAACTTCAAATACGGTGTCAGCACCAGTTTGGGGGAAGTGGTTAGTATGTTGGAAGGCAGGATTGAATAACCATTTCTAGGACGGTGGAAAAGTAGGAGACATGGGCAAACATGGATTCATCATAAAATTCAGCAAAGGGAAATGCTATGCTGTGCACCTATAGATTAATAAATGCCCTTTGCCAGCCCCTGAGACAGGGCTCACCAGCAGTAATGAAGCCTTACAGATAAAATGCTGGATGTCCTGTGTAACAACAGATAAAAAAGAACCAGTGGTGCACTTTTGTGGCAAATTAACCCTCCGCCTCCTGGGCTACTTTAGCAAGGATGCAGCCAGGAGTCTTAGGGAAGTGATCCTGTCCCCTTTTCAGGATGTGTGAGGCTCTACCTAGAGTATTCAGTTCTGAGCTCCCCAGTGCAAGAAATAGGTGAGCATACTTGAGTAAGTCCAGTCAAATGTTACAACGCTGGTAAGGGAAGGAAGCACATGGTGCTTCTTGAGTAAGAGGTTTTGGGAAGATCTGACTGTAGTCTTCACAGTTGAAAAGTGTAAGGAAGATACAGCCAGTCTCTTACAGCAAAAGGCCACTGGAAACGGTCACTGGAGGTAATGAAGAAAGTTCTAGGTATAGGGAAAAAAATTTGCTGTGTAGTGAACAAACATAAGGATTCATATTCAGAGAGGTTGTAAAATCTGCGTAGTCAGTGAAGATGTAAGAATATCTACTCACTATTTGACTTGAGAGAAGCTGAGACACCCTGGTCTGGCTTATACTGCCGCAAGGAGGGAGTCGGACTAGATGACCACCAGAGGTCTCTTTTATCCTGAGCTATCCTGTCATTTTTACCAATTTAAAGACTAAAGGAAAATTGTTCATCACTGTCTAGGATTTAATTCCTAATACATATCTGTAAGTTTTAGACAGTTACTATTTTTCTCAAGTTACAGCTTACAAATGAGATTTTGACTATACCAACAATCTCACAGAATTTCTGCTAGAATCTCTGCTATATATTATCTTTATTACGTCTGATTTCAAATCCACCATAACTTAGCTAGCTGTTTATCAAGCAAAGTAAAAATATACCCATCAGACCACTGATTTTCAAGAAGAAGAAGTAGTTGTGTATCTTAGCCACATGTCTTGTAATTAAAATGTTAAAAAAAGAGATGTGGAATGACAGGTCTTAACTAGACTGATTAATATTGCTTTCAGGATCCCGGAATGATCAAATGCAGTATATATTGAATTATAGAATTTGAAATAAAGGGGATATATATTGTTCCATCAGTGCTTGCAAGATGTCTGAACTCTGTCAAAAAAATTACGTTTAACAATTAGGGCCACAGCTGTGATAAGTAGTGGGGCTATTATCTTATACATTATGCTTTATGGTTTATAGTAGGTCAAAACGCAGTAAGTGCTCAGGGCATGTGTAATTATTTATCTACCCTTATTTGGCTTTGGTACTATATATGGAATGTATATACCCACTGGTACCCAGGAAGAAAACCATTCTTTGCTATTTTCATTTTTCAAAACTTAAAGAGCAATGATATTTTGTTTTTACTATAGCTGCCAGATAATAATAAAAAGTTAGAATATTTTATTTATAAAATTCCACTTCTTATTTAGCCATTTGAATGATAACTGATCTACATGCCACTCATATCTGATATATTTTGATAAATATGCTGTTTGCTTTTGAATCAAACAAAATGTTCCTAATATTTTTGTCATGCATGGTTTTTCAAAAGTGGCTTCCACGCCACAGAGAATATTGAAAAAAAGATGTTGATCTTATTGAAACAATTTTCATCATCTGCATGTATCTGTTATGGATAATTTAAATGATCCAGTTAATATGAAATTAATTATCCATAACTTTTTTTGATTATTTTTCTGACCCTTCAAGAATGTTGATTTTTCAAAGATTGCAGTATATCATTACCTTCTCAATCTGAATCACTCTTATTTTGTCATATTTCTTATATTCATGAGGGAATGATAGGATTAATCTTCAGTAATTTTTAATTCTGTCTCACTGTCAGACTATTGACTTGCATATCTTACTAATCATTAAATTAGTTTCTGTATTTGGAAAAAAGTAAATACAATAACAAACACTTTCTTAACTACTGCTCCACTTCTTAATTTTCATCCCAGCAATAGGGAAAAAAAAGAGTGTAGAACTAAGAAGAACTGGAATGTAGCTGAAAAAACTTAATGAAATGCTGTTATCAAGCTGGTTTTTTTGACTTTGAAAAAAATTCAGGACATTGCTTAAAAAATATGATGTTGAGTCCAGGGCTTTTGGTTATCTAAAAAAACAAGTAATTTTTTCAGCATCAACTCTGTATGCTCAGCCTTTTTTCACTAGTTCATAGTTCCACTGAAGTTAATGAGAATCCATGCTATTTGCAGAACATGCAAGCTTAGGTAGCTTGACTGCTGTACCAGGATACAATTAATTTTGGATCTGTACAGAGAAATAGCTAACTTCTATATCCAGTGGGAAACATTGCATGTTGCAATTCCATGTGAATGCAGGGGTTTAGAACTGAGTCTTCTTAACTGGTTTAGGAACAGGTACCAAGATTATACAAACCTTAGCTTGATGGTTCATTCTACATTTGAAGTACAAGTAAAAATATTCAGCACAAGCTTTCTTTCTGTCTGTTCATGATTTTTCAAGGGATCTATTCATTATGTGATGAACTTCAATATCAATATTCAGGACCCACACTATATGTCACAAACAGACATTTTAAAAGCAATGATAGAAATCTTTAGCAGGGGGGCAGGGAAAGTGGTTGTAGGCAGATTTTATTCTTTGGTTTTGGCTTGTTTCAGATTTTTGTGGGTTTTTTCTTATGTTTTGTTTTGTTTTTTCCTGATGTGAAATATAGAGTCTCAAAAAGTTGACAGGGATTATCCTAGGTAATAGAATTTGTGTTTTACATGTCAGTGGGTGTTTTAGAGAAAACAATCTCATGTAGACTTAAGATAAACTTAAGTTTTGCTAAAGCAGACTTAACCTTTTAATAGAAAATCCAGTTTATTTTGGGCAGTAGGTTTCACAGTAGCAATTTGGAAACAAAGTCTTCTGATCGTACCTGTGGGATTTATGCCCAATAGGGACCATCAAGCAGAATCTGAATTCCTGAATGCACTCAAAGTTTATTGAATGACTATACAAGTCAGCCTCAGGGAGCATCCAGATTTCTCTACTCAGAGTTAGTAAGTTCTGGCTCAAGATCTGTGCTGCAAAGAAGGAAGATGGTAAATATGATAGATTGTCACTCACCTTGTGCTGGGCCCAGATTTTTCTATCTGACATTCCCCAAATGCAGTTTAAGAAGGACTCAAATTTTAAGTCTGGATAGGCAAGTGTCAATTACATCTGGTTTATTTAGAGTTTTCTTGTAGAGTTTGCTGCTGAGCAGCTCTAGGAAAGGTGTAACTCTTGAGTGAAGGAGTCAAAACATAGCATTGAGAAACTATGATACAAGCAAGAATTTGTCTGGGATTTCTTGAGGACCAGGAAGGAGGCTGGGAAATTCTCTGCACACCTGACAAATACATGACTCGTTTTAGTGATGCTTATAAATCACAGAAAAAGGCAACCAAATGAAAAAATGAGTTCTATATTACAGTAAGGTGCCAGATGAGGTTGAGTGTGAGATGCAAAGCCTATGAATGGGACGATGGTGAGCTATGCCCATACATCTATTCAGAAGTTATGTATCTGTTCACAAGTTGTAACACAATACAGTTTCTGGTTATTAGTAGAACTGTACATTTTCATATTTAAAAACTGTCGCAAGACTTTATATTATTCCACATTCTGTGGAATTACTTATTTAGTAAAATTAGACCCTATTTTCGTAAATCATTTCAAAAGAAACTGTGTGGTGTAGAGATATATTTTAAGTTTTATGAGAGATTTGGTATATATCCTCAAAATAATATGCTGAATTGATCTAGTCCCTGCTTGATAGATGAGAAGTTAGATTATTTACCGTGCATGATGTCATAATTTCATCACTCAAACTCAGGAACTTCCTGAGACCATCGTGAGCAAAGGATCCTGCAATAGTGTTTCCTCTTTAGTTGTGGTAATGACCTGATGGACTAGATGGAGAGATTAATGATCCAGAGATAATGCGCCAAAATTTTAATGGAAACCAGATTTTTAAATGCTTGGACTACAGAACATTTAGGGGATTTTGCCTGTCTTATAAAAGAGAAACTCAGTATCAGACAGTTTCATCAGGAATCCTCATCTATCAGAGCATTTGTTCTGAACGTGACAAAATGTCATTTTGCAATTAGCATACAGGTAGCTGGCATTTATTTGAGGAACTCTTGCACAGCAGGTTTTATTGGTAAAATATGGTCCGCCTTTCTTTTCTGTGGAGTCTGAAACTGATATTTCTTTCATGAAGAGATCAAATGAAAAAAGACATCCTAGTTCAGTGCTACAAATCTGTCAGGCCTTTTTCCGTGTTTTTCACAAGCCTACTGTAGGTTATCAAAGGCTTTTGGTACCACAGGCTCTTAACTCCATGAAAAATTTAGCATTTTATGGTCACATAATAGAACTAGCAATAACCTTCTGTACAAACAACATACCTCCTTACAGAAGTCATGTGACTGTGTGGCCTGAAATAATCTATATTCTTTAAATGGAATCATATACCTGTTTATCTTGTATCTGCAGTCAAAGTAGCTCAGAAATGCTTAAAGGGTTGAAAAAAATTCCCCTTCCTATGAAAAAAAATCAAGAAGTTAGGTCAAGCCACATTGCCACCAGAACCATTGCAGATTAGATGAAGGCCTTTTAGTGCTCTTTTTAGGCATCTTTTGTGCTCCTTAGTGGCATGAAAAGGCAGTATCGTCAACTATCCCATTCCAAAATGCCTAAAAATCACACCTGTTTTAAAAAAGCTAGTATATTTATCACCCGAATTTCTGTTGCCATGGCAATATGGCATTAAATTTTCAGGGAAAATGACTTGACATCTCTTCCCCGTACTCAACAATGGTTTATGAAACAATATCTTGTTACTGCCATGCCTAGTACAGCCTCTGTTGAAGTACATACTGACGGTGAATGAGGGAACAGTTCATGACCTCTCTCTTACTGTTTGAGAAAATATGTACAGTTTCACTCCAAACTATGCATTGGTAGGACAGAAAGCTGTTAGGAAGTGGTTAGATTTATACAGTTATTTATGGAAGAAGCAGGGATGAGGAAAACATTCTTGGCTATTTTTATGAGTACCCATGACCTTAGTGGGCATGAACTTTGCACCTCTTCCAAGTACAAATTTGTAATGCCAGACACTATATACAGTTTCATTTAAAGTATGTCCTGTTAGTCTATAAAAAGGCAGTCACTTGACACCTCTCAAGGGTTTCCGTATACTTTTGCTCAAATACTGGTTGTTAATGAGCAGTAATGTCTAACTTTGTATTTGATTTCCAAAAACATGTTTGTTTTTTGGGGGGTTTTGTTTGGGGTTTTTTTGTCCCCTAGCTATGCTAGTAAAATGTCCTACATGAGGTTAGATCTTCAAAACTATTTGAAATACTATGAATATGTTTATAACATCAAAATTATTTCTATGTCATCTTATGCCATTATGTTTATAGAAAACTTTACTGTATTTACTGTTCACCCTTTTGGTGAAAAGCACATCTACATAAAAAATTAGCAAGAGAATAATCAAGGAAACAAAGGAAAGAAAATGCAGTCAGTCACAGTAAGTTGCTTGATAGATCTCTTTAGAAGTAATGCATACAGTGGTTTAATTTGGAATTTGTAAGCATATGCTGTCACTTGAAATTTGTTAGTATTTGAGCACAGCATAAATTGGTTTGGCAGAAAAGTTGTAACTGTCCCCTTTAGGCACACTGCAAATGAACGTTTTGAGCCAAGTCTACTTTGTTTGATGGAATGACTTACACTAAAATGTAATATCTAGTGTCAACTTATTTCAATTATCAAGAGAGATACTATGCAGAAAACACTGTGTTATCTTTCCTGAAAGACAAAAATATTTTCTTAAAAACCCTCTTCCCAGAGTGACTTTGCAGTTCAATGTGCATTGTCATGATTTTTGGGAAATGTAAAATACCAACAGAAATTTTACTGTTAGAATTTCTCCAAGGATTCATGGAATCCTTTCTCAGATGATATATAAATCAGTCTTGGAAATCATGGAATGAATCATAGGACAGTCTGGCCTGGAAGGGACCTTAAAGATCATCCACTTCTGAAGCCCTGTCATGGAAACTTTCCACTCAAAGCCCTATCCAAGCTAGCCTTGAACACTTCCAGAGTTGAGGGATCCACAGGTTCTCTGGACAACCTGTACCAGTGCTGCACCACTCTCATTGCAAAGAAATTCCTCTTATTAACCAATCTAAAACTACCATCTTTCAGTTTAAAGTAATTCCCCCTTGTCCTATCACTACATTTCTTGATAAAGAGAGCCTTCTTATCTTTCCTGTTGGTCTTCACAGAGTCATCTCATCTTCATGCTAACCCCAACTCTCGCAGCCTGTCCTCATGGGAGAGGTGCTTTAGCCTTCTGATCATCTTTGTGGTCTTTCTCTGGACCCACCGGTGCAGGTCCACATGTTTCTTATGCTGGAGGCCCCACAGCTGAGTGCAGTACTCCACATGGAGTGTCATGAGAGTGGAATAGAAAGGCAGAATAACTTCCCTCAACCTGCTGGTCACTCTGCTTTTGGTGCAGGCCAGGATGCGGTTGGATTTCTGAGCTGCAAGTACACATTGCTGGGTCATATTCAGTTTTTCATCTACCAATACCCCCAAGTCCATTTTTGCACACCTGACATCAATTCATTCCGGGCCTAACCTGTATCCATCCCACTTAATGATTCTATGATTCTAGAATGATTAAGATAACAGAGAAACTCAATGTAAGTTGGTTTTGCTTTAGTAATGTGATTAGAGAAAGCTTTCCAGAAAGTATTTTTTCCTGTTGAATAGAGAACAAACAACAATTGAGGAAATACTGAAGTTCTCTCATATCTGTTTATATATCCATTTTGTGTATATTCTATTTCTTACATCATTTGTGTAAGAAGTTCCTTAAATGGTTTAGAAATATCTGCTGCTATACACCTAGCTCCATCCAAAATTTGAGATTAAATGTACTACCCTAAATTGAAATTTAGTGCAGAATTGAATCTATTTAGTTCAGTTTAATTTAGTTTTAAAAATAAGATGAACTAAACAGGACATTAGGGGTTGGTGTATAAAAGACTTTTATTTATATACTGTATTCTGGAGTGACTGGTAAAGACCAGTGATCCCTGTGAGTCCAATTAACTTCATTGTCTGACTTTCTAAGAACTTTATCTCATGTCACAGGTAGCTGTGACTTAGGTCAAACAACATTCTGCTGAGTAAGCTTCTATTCAGGTCACAAGAACTAGAATGAAGGCAAAGGAAGAAATGTTTCTATTTCTAAAAGCTTCTCCTTAGCAGGCTGAGCTGCACAACTGAGGTTATCAGTTACTTTAAAAAGTGGTGTTGAATGAGCCTTGTAATACTTTAAAATTACTTATATCTTACTTACGTACCAAACCATAATATATTTGAACGTAATGATAGAAACTAATAGTAGACAATATGTACCCCAGCTTTAGCAGGCTGTTTCTGCTCCTGACAGTGGCATCCCTGTTCTCCCATGACTACTCAGACTACTGAGCATTCAGCACTGTTAAAGGAATATACTTAATTAAAAATCAGTTTAGTTTTCTGATGCTAAAAAAAAATAAAATAATGTTTCTATGCAAAAGTGAAATGTTAAAAAACTATCTTGACAGAAGCATGATCCATGCCAAGCTGATAGAAATCATTCTCTTTAGTACTGTTTACAACAAAATTCCTGTTCAGAAACGTAAAACTTTAAGAACTGAAAAGTTACTTAATAAATTGTGTAGCTAGTGCTAACCTTAGTTTGTGATACACTTTTACTATTGTGGTGAGGCCATACCTAGAGTACTGTGTGCAGTTCTGGGCCTCTCAGTTCAGAAAGGATATTGAGGTGCTGGAGCAGGTCCAGAGAAGGGCAAAGAGGCTGGTGAAGGGGCTCGAGCAGAAGTGCTATGAGGAGAGGCTGAGGGAGCTGGGGTTGTTTAGCCTGGAGAAAAGGAGGCTCAGGGAAGACCTTATCACCCTCTACAACTACCTGAAAGGAGGTTTTAGTCAGGTGGGGGTTGGTCTCTTCTCACAGGCAATCAGCAGAAGGACAAAGGGGCACAGACTCAAGCTCTGCCAGGGGAGGTTTAGGTTAGATATTAGGAAGAGTTGTTTTATGGAGAGAGTTACCAGGCATTGGAATGGGCTGCCCTGGGAGGTGGTGGAATCACCATTCATGGAGGTTTTCAAGATGAGACTGGATGTGGCACTTGGTGCCATGGTCTAGTAATGATGGTAGGGTTGTATTTGATGATCTTCGACATCTCTTCCAACCTGGTTGATTCTATGATTCTATGATTTATTTGCAAGCTGTAAATGGTTAATTTTTGTGTAGCTTTCTGGAAGCATTATTACTGGTTAAGGCTAAAATTGCAAGGAGAAAATGTTGGTTCATAAATTGGAATTTTGTATTCCTCCGCCTAGCAATGAATTAGCAGTTTCAATTTCACTTCATCATATGAATGGGTATTATATTGTGGCATACCATATTGCAATATTGCATATGTGCATGGTCTACTAACTTAGATTTTATGGTATCCAGAATAGAAGACATTAATGGTTATTAATATGTTCACATGTATAATACCTGTATACTTTTTTTTCCTTTCTCAGAACTAGCACAGGATGTACAGAGTGTAATTGCAAATAAATTCTTTGAGGCTGGAGTAGTAGCTTTCAATACCTCTAACTGTTGGATAGGATGGATTTCTAAAGGTTCTCGCTTTATTTCTGAAGCATAATTGAGAATGCTAAAGTTCATCATTACCCGAAATTCACTTCTATTTTCAGAACCACAGCACTTGGGAAGTTATACTTGCCTTTTCTTAGAAAGAACAAAACCTATGATTTTTCAATGACTGAATTAGCCTTAATGCCTTGTTAAATGGGATTCTAGTGAATCTTAAGTGCAATTATGCACAGGGAAAAAACTGAAAAGAGAAATATTTCCACAGTGGATGGAAATGCTGGATTAGCCATATCTTGCACACAAACTGTTCTCAAATAACTAGGTAGAAATAAGTTACTTTCTCTTTATGAAACAAAAGCTCATGAAATTAATTTATTCGTTCATTTGTTTGTAAATGATGTTAAGAATATACATAAGCTCCCAACAAAGTTCTGCATTTCCTTCTAACTGCTGAAGGTCTATCAGCAAAGGGAAAACCAACCCAACACTGTTTTTTTTCTCCCAGAACGTACTGATTTATTGGAAGATAAATGAAAAGAATGCAGAAATTATATATCTTTACTGTGAAAGAGTACTGCTTTTGATAGAGAATCTCACTGAATCCATGTGGCTGTGATGTAGAAATGTAGTTGTGTTTAGATTCCAATTCAGACATATATTGCTTACTCATTTTTGTAAAAATGTCTTTTGAAAGTCTACTAAGATGCTTCACTGTATTTTTGAAATTATATTCCTAGTTCTAATGGGAAATTATAATTTTGTGGAAAGTGTAAATAATTTTTTTCTTATTTAGTCTTGCAGAAATAGGACAATATTAACTACCTTTGGTGCATGAAGGACAATGAAGTATCTAGCATTTCCTGGTCTTTTATCTTCTAGATTACACAAAATTGGTTCCTTCTGGCTATTTTAATAGGCCAGGTATTCCATACCCTCCTATCATTGACCAATGCTCCATTTATACTTTAAAAATCTTTATTAAAAAAATGGTACAGAAAAATCTCACATGATTTTTGTTCCCCTAGTGCAGAGTGATATTGAATAGCTATTGTCTGTTTTTTACATAGAGGACATTTTCTAGAGGACACTGTCTCAAAGTCATTTGACATTTCAGAGCGGTGAGGCATTCACACTCTTATCCACTGTAAGAAAAGGTTTTGGTAGATCTGCCGTCTAATGGTTGGTCTTCCATTTTGCTTATGATTTCCTCTTGCTAAATGTACTTTTCCCTTCTGAAATTTTCTTACATTTTCTAGGTGATGTTAACAGTTTGAATAATATAAACAGGCAGTATGTTGTGCAATTGGAATTTTTTTTTAAATTTTGTGTGTGTGTGTGTGTGTGTGTGCGTGTTAAGAATAATATGCTAGGAAGGTGAAACATTCATATAAGCCATTCAAAATCCCAAGAAAAACTGATTCTCTATCACGCTCCTGAAACAACAGATGTTTTAGATTCTTGGAACAGGCACAAAAAAAGACCATGGCAGTGCATAAAGTTAACTGATAAACAGAAAAGCTGCAAAATGCAAGGACAAGGTTTGATTTTTTTAATGGGTGATACACTGAAGTGTTCCCCCCCAAAAAGTATTGTTTGATTAATTTGAAGAGTTTTTTTTCTCTCTACTGCACTTCCTAAATACTGTAGACATTATGTGTGTCCATTAGCTAATGCAGAAGAAAAATTTTAATGAGCAGTGGTAGAAAAGTAGGAAACTTGCAGTTGGATTCCCTCTTAATAGAGGGCTGCCAGGATGGTCCCAGTCAGATGGGATCACTGGATATTCTGGGTAGTTCTAATATTAACATGTAATTTGTTGCTCAGAGGAAGTGTTTCTGGTTCTAAGACACTACACACTAATTAGGTAGAAACAATATATATAAATTTTCTGTTACATTCATCTTGCAGATTTTGTCACAATGATTAAAATAAAGGGGTTTATGTTCTCTGTTGGTGAATTTATCTCAAACACATTTCTGTGAGCCTCCTATTGCATAACAATCTTCCATCTGTTCTTATGCTAATGAACTATGGTTTTCTTGTTGTTATCCCTGTTGCAGTAATAGTTTCAAAGGGGTTTTGTAGGGGTTTTTTGGTTTTGTTGGGGTTGGTGTTTTTGGTTTGGTTTTTTGATGGTCTTTTGTTATTGTTGTTTTGGGGTTTTTTTTAGTCTAGTAAACTTAATTCAAGATTTTAGCAAGATTAAGATGATTAGAAATTGTTATTATTTCAGTGCCAATGACCAAGCTTAGACCTACAAGAACTGTACAGCAAATCTTGTTTTCCTAAAACAGACAGTTATTTTTTCATGAGTCAGCCATTTGATTCTGAAAACAATTAAGTAGTCCATAATTATGACTGACAGACTGTTTCTTCACTAAGTTTTTAATGGACTTTCTAATCCCATGAACACATATATGTAAATAGAGATGTGTATCAGGTTATGTACTGGAACATCTAATGCTCTCTGAGATATATAGAATTAATGTTACAATATGGATTAGAGTTGGAAAGTGTAAATTAAAGCCATCTTGAAGGAGCAATTTAAGTAGGTATACAAAGATGGGCAAGAATATGGATGGGTACACCTTGTCAGGATATGCTGAGTAAGAATAAGAGTATGTGATTAAACCTGTTCTTTTTTAGATTGGACAACTTTTTTTGAAAAGGTTGAAAGGAAAAAAATTTCTAGTATTTTTTTGTTTCAAGACCAATGGAACAAACTCCTGCATGACCATGGAAAAGTCTGTAAACATATAAATATTTTGCAACTGAACAAGAATCAATTGAATTGGAATCAACTAATGTTAATTGTATAAATTTCCACTGATGTAATTTTTAAGCTGAAAGCTTGTAGTATTTGAAAATATACTCAGTTGTTCCAAATAGCACATTGAAAAATTCTTCTTTTTTTGCCAAGAATTATGTGGATTTTGAGTGAAAGAAGTGAAAGTGTGGTTTATGTTTTTATGCAGAACTTCAGCGTTTTGCCTTGAGGATGGCAGAACAATGCCAGAGACTTCTTGATAATATTTTAGGCCTGTAGGTGGAGCAAAACAGATGGGAAGCCCATTCTGAGTTAAAACAACTTAATTCTAGGAAGGAAGGTGAAATATTTCTCACACATTTTAAATATGAGTGAATTTGGAGAAAGTAATAAGGACTTCCATTTTGATACTCATTCTCTCAGCTGCTATTTGCACATTACAGTAATATTACACATAAGGCTTGGTACAATTTGTAGAGCTACCCTCAGCTGAATTATTCTCAGCTATATCTCAGTCTAGGGCATGATAGCAGTATTAATATTGTAAGCCTTATCGCTGTGTATTAAGCACACTAAGTTTTTGATGAAATAACAGTATGTCCCTTGTGTACACTGAAATTGCTTCACAGCACCATTTATGCAAATAAGTTAAACAGTTAATTTCAGTTAAAAACATTTAATTACTCTACAAAACTGGCTTCAATATAATATACCCAGGTACTTTAAATTATAAGCCAGAGGTTTTGGAGATTTCCTTGACACCAGCTAATTATGTCTTTTGGCACCAAGTATAACATCTTTGTTGTTGACAAGGACAGTGGGATTGAGTGTACTCTCAGCAAGTTTGCCCATGACAGCAAGCTGTGAGGTGTAGTTGACATGCTGGAGGGCAGGGATGCCATCCAGAGGGATCCTGACAGGTTTGAGATGTGGGCCCACAGGAGCCTTAGGAAGTACAATGGGGCCAAGTGCAAGCCAATAGTTGGTTGGGCAAACCCCAAACATGAGTACAGGGTGGGTGGAGAATGTCTTGAGAGCAGCCCTGATCCAGCAATGTGCATTTGCAGCCCAGAAAGCCAAATGCAGCCTGGGCTGCATCAAAAGCAGTGTGGCCAACAAAGTGACAGAGGTGAATCTCCTGGTCTGCTCTGCGCTTGTGAGACCCCACCTGGAGTACTGCATCAAGGTCTGGGGACCCCAGTATAAAAAAAGACATTGACCTGTTGGAGCAGGTCCAGAGGAATGCCACAAAGGTGATTTAGGGCTGGAGCACCTCTCCTATGTGAAAAGGCTGAGAGAACTGAGGTTGTTCAGTTCGGGGAAGAAAAGTCTCCCTGGAGACGCTGTTGCTTTGTATGTAGAGGGATCCTACAAGAAGGCTGAAGAGGGACTTTTTGCAAGGGCCTGCAGTGATAGGACAAGTGTTAATGGCTTTTATATGAAAGGTGATAGCTTTAGATTAGGAAGAAATTTGTTACTGTGAGGGTGGTGAGGCACTGGAACAGGTTACCCAGCAAAGTTGTGGATGTCCCATCTCTGGAATTGTTAAAAGGCAGGTTGGATGGGGCTTTGAGCAACCTGGTCTAGTGAATGGCAACCCTGCCCATGGTACATGGGTTAGAACTATGACATAAGTCATATGGTGTGATTATTTTGTTTTTCTGTACCATGCCTTTTGTTTTAGAGAAGTCATGGGGGGGGTTATTTGTTTTTTAGTTGGTTTATTTTGGGGTTTTTTGGTTAGTTGGGTTGTTTTTTTTAGAAGTAGGACTGATAAAGCCATTTTCTGAACACATGATTCTTGAAAAAGTAAATGTGATGTCAGCCATACTTGTCTGTCAGATTATTGTCTTTTTCATCTTTAATAATTGTGCTATGATCAGTAAAATTACTGGTTAGGGCAATTTTGCAATTTAGAAAGAAGAGATGGTCAGCCCATCAAGTAAATAAACAAGTTTCTAGTGACTAACAGTTGATGGTTGATGGGTTGATCTGACCACAGTTCACTCTATCTGCAATTTTAATATATATTTTGGTACAGTTTTGGACATGCACTCAAAGAGAAAATACTGCTTTCTCCAGTCCAAACTTGAGTATTTGAATTTAATCATTGTAAGCAAGCATTATTATCTTGTGTTTTCACGTGTGTATAATATTGAAAATATAAAGCGTTCAGATAATAAAATATATATGGGCATTGATTTTATACATTTATTTAAAAAGTCTAAAATAATCTGCTTCTGTATTTATGGCTTCAACAAATAATTAAGATGATTTTCTGATGTCTTTCTAATAGCTAATTTTCTTGAGATCTTCTACTACATCAAGCTTGTAATACACAGGCAGTAGTTACTGCTGAACGTTGATCTGACTTTGCTCAGTGCTATGCTTTTTTTTTTTTTTTTTTTAATGCACAGAATGAAGTACTGGTACGGGGTAGTTTCACCACTGTTATTTCCCAAACAGATTTTCAGAAGATAAAGCAGAAACTGGTTTTACAGTGATTGGATGTTTAATTATGACAGCCTTTATCTGTTTCAGCAGTATAATAAATATAACATTGTATCATATCGTATTGTATCGTATCATATCATATGCAACCAAATGGGCAAGGAAGGCAGGAGACCGGCATGACTCAGTCAGGACCTGCTGGTCAAACTAGAGAGAAAGAAGCAGATACATAGACAGTTCAACCTAAGACGGGTGATGTGGGAAGGGCATAGAGACAACCTACAGTTTTCTAGGGATGGGGTAAGAAAGACCAAGGCAAAGCTGGAACTGAACCTGGTGAGGGACATACAGAATAACCTCAAGGGCTTCTACAGGTGTTAAAAACCAATGACGAGAAGGCTGAAGTACTCAACTTTTTTACTTCAGTCTTCACTGACAGTCTCTCTTCCCACACTTCAGAAGTGGATGACAGCAGAATAGAGTCTGGGGAAGTAAAATCTCTCTGCCTGTAAGAGAAGATGAGGCTCTTGACCATGTGAGGACTCTGTGCATAAGTCTATGAGACCAAATGAGATGCAGCCTTGAATTGGCTGATGTAGTTGCCAAACCACTTCCCATGATATTTGAAAAGTCATGGCAGTCAGGTCAAGTCACAGGTCTCTGGAAAAGGGAAGGCATTGTACCCATCTTTTAAAAGGGTAGAAAGGACAGCCCTGGGAATAAATGACCTGTCAGCCTCACCTCTGTGCCTGAGAAGATCATAGATTCTGCAAGAAGTTATGCTAAGGCACATGGAGGACAGGGAGGTGATTCGGGACAGCCAGCATGACTTCATCAAAGGCAAGTCCTGCCTGACCAACCAAGTGGCCTTCTATGATGGGGTGACTACATCAGTGGACAAGGGAAGGACAACAGATCTAATTTGTCTGGACTTCTGTAAAACCTATGACGGGGTGGCCCACATCATCCTTCCCTCAAAATTGGAAAGAGGTGAATTTGATGTGTGGACAGTTAGATGGGTAAAAAGTGGGTGGAATGGTGGCATCCAGAGAGTGGTCATTAAGGGCTCAGAGTCCCAATGGACATCAGTGACACGTGGTATCCCTCAGGGTTCTGTACTGGAACCAGTGTTTTTTAGTATCTTCATTAATGACATAGAAAAAGTGTGCGCCCTCAGCAGATTTGCAGATGACACCAAGTTGACTGGTTTGATTGACAAACCTGCCGGATGGATTGCCATCCAGAATGGTTTAACTAGACCAGGTATAAGGTGCTGCACCTGGGTCGGGGAAATCCCTGGTATCAGTACAACCTGGGAGATGAACAAATTGAGAGCAGCCCTGCCAAGAAGGACTTGCAGATGCTGGTAGAAGAGAGGCTGGACATGAGCTGGTAGTGTGCACTTGCAGCCTAGAAAGCCACCCACATCCTGAGCTGCATCAAAAGCAGCATGGCCAGCATGTTGAGGAAGGTGATTCTGTCCCTCTGCTCTGGTGAGATCCATCTCAAGTGCTTTATCCAGCTCTGGGGACATCAGCATGTGAAAGACATGGACCTGTTGGAGGAAGTTCTGAGGAGGGCTAACAAGATTATTAGAGGGTTGAAGCGCCTCTCCTATGATGAAGACTGAGAGAATTTGATTTGTTCAGCCTGGAAAATAGAAGGCTTTAGAGTGATCTAATTGTGACCTTCCAGCACCTGAAGGGAGCCTACAAGAAAGACAAAGAGGGACATTTTACAAGACCATGTAGTGACAGGACAAGGTGGAATGGATTCAAACTGAAAGCAAATAGGTTTAGATTAGATATTAGGAGGAAGTTCTTTGCTGTGAGAGTGGTAAAGCGCGTGCACAGGCTGCCCAGTGAAGTTGTGGATGCTCCATCCCTGGAGGTGTTCGAGGCCAGGCTGGACAGAGCTCTGAGCAACCTGCTCTAGTTAAAGGTATCCCATGGCAGGGAGATTGGAACTAGATGTTCTTTAAGGTCCCTTACAACCCAAACCATCCTATAATTCTGTGGTTCTATGATATATCATATAATACAATGCAGTACAATACAATACAATAATAATTTTTAACCAATATGCAGTGATGGCTGTTTTGTATCAAAATGTTAAATGCTCATGTCTTCATTATGTTGACGTCAACAATTAATATTTGAAATTTTATATTTAAGCATCATAAAAGTAGAAGTCAAGTACTGAAGTATTTTCATAATGATAGATGTTGAATATTTCACTAGCCTTGCAAAATAAATGTTGGTTTTACAAAGGCAGGTTGTTCCTCTAAAGGTGATAAGAAATTTCAACTTAATAGCAGTCAAATTAAATATGTTTCTTAACAGAAGGATGAAAAGATATATGATGTTTAGTGAGATAAAGGAAGGTATCTTCATTTGCCTCTGTGTAGCAGTATTGTATTGTTCTAGTGGACTGTGTGAGATTAAAAATGCACCCTAGGACAGAAAAGTTGAATATCTAGAATCTGTAATATTTTTTTTAACATCTGTACTTTAGAGTTGTGCTTTCTCACACACACATTTCCTGCATTTGCAGTTGCTGAAATGTGAAAGATTTGCATAAAGCCTCTAAGGAAAAGTCAGATCGATGTGTCAAGCTTTTCTTGCAAGATCAGAAGGTATTTGAAACCACAAATTTTTAAACTAGGTAAAGCACCCATTCTTGAGCAGTAAAACAATGTTATTGACCTATTTAGGCAGTTTCATAATGGTGGAATGTCACCCTAATTTCCCTCCCTGAGTTCATCTTTCATATGTGCAGCCTTTTCTATCTGTTACTTTCAAAAAGTTGTCATGACACCTTTCCATTGTTCCCAAGAATAACTCCAGGTTCCATTTAATGCTATTTTTTTGTCTTTTATCTCTCTGAATCTTCTTCATCACAAGGAGGCATCAGGTACATCTCTTGAAGTGAAATAGGCCATTTAATATCTCCCCAGGACAGAATACTTGTTCTTTATTAAGTCCATGAAAAAAAAAGAAAAAGTCATAAAATAAAGATGTGGAAGACTACTTTTTTCTTGATAGGTCAGGGTGACCATCAAAGAAGTAGTCATTGTATCTAGCATCTTTCTTCCCTAGGGTGCATTGCTGTACACTCTACAAAAGTTGTAATATTACGGGAGAGAGAATTCTGGCCTCATTTTGGTAAAGACTCTAAATAGAATCATTCTGTGCTATGTGGATATTTTGACATCAAGATACACAATAGCATAATCTATTAGATTTTTTAAAGTACTTTAAAGCTAAATCCTTTATGCTTTTTATAATATACTTTCAGATGCATATTTAAAGCACTGTTAAGCACTTTTATGCAGTTATACAGTTAACTGAATCACTGTGATATAAAAATGTGCATTTTTAATGAAAAGATATAATAAGATTTTGAAATAATTCTTAAAATTGATTAGGTGAAAAATATGGTATCTGTCTGGAATCAAATTTACTAAGGTCATTGCATGTTATATATACTCTTACACTTCATGTGATAAAAGGCTAGAACAACGTAGCTGTTTGACATTTGTACAGCTTCATCTCTCTCTGATCTAATGGAAATTTAAACTTCTGGGTTATACCAGTTACTCTTTAACCAAGGTGTCAGAAATTCTAGTTCTTAGTTAAAAAATCAGAACATAATTTTGAAGTGGGCTGTAAGGGTAAGAGAGCAGATGCAGAACCAGGCGTCTAATAAGAATGGAAAACCTCCCCTCTTTTTATGCGTGGGAAACTTAAGAGGGATGGGGAGAATGGAAAAGGAGTATAGATAGGTGAGAGGAAAGGTTAGCTAAACCGTGGAGAAATGATACATAATATAATAAAACCATGGAGCAGGGATGTGTGAAAGGATATTTGATTCTACAGACTCTTAGCTGGATATAAGTGCTCAGTATTAACTGAGTACATGCATTTATTTTTAGTGAAGCTCATAAGAGAAGGGAAAGGAGAAAATTTAGGGATTTAGTTATGTATAAATCTATAGTGCACAGTAGATGACTGGGATGATAGTACCATGGTGATAACGCAAATGGAATTATTTTCATTACATTTATCAAAGAAACCTTGGAAAGGTGGCAAGACTCTAACAGGCTGCACAGCTGCAGAAGGTGATTATATACCCATTTTCATGAGAAACCAAGCAGCCAGGAAAATACAAAACTGGCAGAGAGGAAAAGGACTTTGATAACAGAGCTGTATTTTGTTGTGATATGTTTTGAAGGGAAATGAACCTGGGAGTATACTTGACAGAAAATTGTGCAGAATCCCTAAACTGAGTTGCCCTCAGGGTATACAAAATTGAGTGATACATAAACTATAGTGCAATAGCTATGCAGGATACTTGATGAGTGACAGGTATATTGCAGACATTAATTAAGTCAACAGGAGTGAAAACTTGCCAGCTACTGAGCATTTGATATGGCCTAATAGCAACAAATCCCTCTTGCTCGCTTTTTAACAACAACAAAAAAGTTCAAGATGTGTTTCTAGCTTCATCACAGGCACCAATTAGCTGTTCATGGTGTCTGTTTCTCTGCAGTTTTCAAGAACAATTGTATCATTAGAGCATTTAAAATGCAGTGTTGACAGGAAATAGAACAATAGCCGCAAGCAAAAAAAATTGCAAACCACAGAGCCATTATGTTGGGTTTTTTTGTCCTCAGTGTGGTGCATCTTGGACAGCATTATTATATTTTTTTCACTGCGAAGAGAAAATAGAATATAATTTAAGTCAGAAAATCCCAAGATTTAGGAGGCATCTGTAAGCAGTCTGAGAGGTCCAATGTAATTTTCTTGCTGCTACTCAATTGTTTGCTTTTAATCTTTTTTACAAAATTAGACCCTCCTAAATTCTCTTGAGGAAACTTATGAAAAGTATAAAATCTCACAAAGCCATAGTGAAAAAGCAGTTATTCTGTTCCATTTCCAGATGACTGGGGCACAGCATGAGGTGTCTCTGTTAGGGTGTTTGAAATACCTGACACTATGTATTTTTTTTTCAGCAAACTTACCAATGTAAAAGCCCTAAAATCCTCGTTTTGCCTAGATTAATAGCTCATCTCTCACATTTTCTAGGTTAGATGAGCAGACAGTTTTGTCTAAGGCTTTAATCATATGCTCTTATCTTCCTAGTTCAAATTCCATTGTTTTGTGTAGGGTCAAGTATTTTTGAACATGAAAATCATGAATCCTCTGCAGGTCTCAATTAAATTTATGCTAGGAACTTTGTCTTTCACTGTTGCAAGTGAAAGATACTTAGGTTAAAGGGTGCACGAAATGAGACGGGTATGGAGTGGCATAATGTTCCAGTTATTATCAATGAGAGGATTTTGTAAACCATTAGTTTAATGGAGAGACTCATATTTAATGACTGTTGTGGTACTTACATCTATCTAATCCTAACATGAATACTTACCTATTTTTTCGGTGTCCCAAGGCAAAGAAGTCCACGATTTCTTTACCTGAAATATGAAAAAGATAATTCCTTCTGTTTGCTGCTGTACTGTTTCCTAACTTTTTGAACACCTTCTGTTCTTGAGTAGCAAACTGTAGTTAATAATTATTCCCTTGATACCGCTACTTCTACTCTCAGTTAATTGCATTTTTTTACATCACCCTTATATTTTCTGTTTTTCAAGGTGAAATCTGTTAGGGCATTTTATATGAGGGCTGTATCAAAGCATCTCTGGTTACTTGCATGTTGTTTAGTACCTCTGATTATAACTGCCACTGTTTTTATTCTGCTGTATTGTGTTCAAAAGTGGGGAATACCAGAATTGCGCACAATATTCAAGATACAGAATACAATACAATTGTCTTCCATTTAGTCTACCTTAACTAAACTGTGAGCTAACCTTCAAAAACTGTTGCTTATATCATCTCTGTGTGATTATATACCACATAAAATCCATAATTGTGGATGTACACTTGCACTGACTTCTCCCAAGTCCTTTTCTTGCTGTGTACTGACTAAATTACATTACCATTTTTTCACTCCATGTTGTGAATGAGTGATTATAGTGAGGCCTGATATCAAGTAATTTTATCAGTTTTCTTAATTGTTTCAATTTATTTTGCCCTCTATTTATATCACCAGCCCTCTTGAATGGCTTCTCTCCACTCTCTTTATCTAGTCCTTTAAAAATACCACAGAACAATCTAAATGATAGTATAAACATTTTTTACTTTCTGTGGGTACCTCTTCTGCAATTGACCCAGTCCATACAAAATGCAGATTTTGCCCTAACAAAAGCATACCTGCACATATGACATTTCAGACAGTTATTCTATTTTTGGACTTGTGTTGAATACAGTGCTAACTGTGAAAGAGATAGAACAACCTTTCAGTGCTGTCATGAAAGGATACATACCCCACTCCAGCTGAAAAACTGGGCCACTGTTATATCAAGAAATTAATTTAAGACACAGAGTTTGTCCAGCTGAAATGTATTTCAAACATTCTGAGGATGGATTTTTGCAACTGAATGTACCAAACGTTGCATGAGGTAGCATTTAAAAACACTTCATCTGTAATGCAACATAGGGCCTGCTGCCCCGTGCTCTATAATTTATCTAAACCTTCATGAATTCTGGATTGAATTACAATCAAATAGATCCAGTGAATCTATCAGGAAAACTTTAGCTTCTATTTGTTCTGCTCCCTTTAAATTTCTGTGAACTGTCAATAGAATACTGCAGAAGGTAGACATGTCTTTGGAGCAGAAAGTGCAGAAATTATGACAGTTTTGTAACACTAGTATAGAAATAGATTATTATTCTAATCTGAATGGGAAAACACAAATAAGGTACAATTAATTGTATGTGTAGAGAATGAGGGAAGAGAAGTAAGCTAGAGTCATTTGTAGGCAAATGTTAAAATTGTGGCTGTATTATTATTTCGTGGTTCATATTTTAGCGATGTGGTTTTTTATTTTGTTCTTCATGGTAGAAATTTGTTACAATCCACTCCAACTGGAATTTTGAAATAGCATACTTTTGGAAATGTAGGATACTATATGCTAAAATGCTTTATTGCTGCAAGAATCTACCATTACAAGTCATATGTGTTATCAGGGTAAGGTAACGGGCTTTCTGAAGAGTTGTACAAGAAAATAAAAAAAACATCAAATAATAATTAGAGACTCATTAAGATGTAATGATTCTAGGAAACTAGTAGATGGGAGCATAGAGGTATCAGCAATTAAGTTGGACTGATGGCATGTACTTCATTGTACTACCATTTGTAGTGACCAGTCAGCCGAAAACATTCATTCCTGTAGAAATTTTGATAATAAGGCTTATGGTCCTGCATCCATGTAGGTGTTAATAATCACTTAAAAATTAGTGACGAGTACTTTCAGCAGTAATTTAGGATGCAAAGGAATTGTCTGAGCAACAAATTCTGATGTGAGAAGATGTGCTTTTTGCCTTTGCTAAGGCATCTTTGCATTCAAGTGTTTGAAATACATAGCATATAACTGACAAATAGATATTGTGACTAGCAAGCATCCTTCAGTTATTCCTATCATATAATGATAACTATGTACTATAATTTTCAGCCGTGTCTTCAGTAACACATGATATTCTGTTAAAAAATAGCTGAATTTCAGTTGGTTTTCATTGGTCTCAAGGTATAATGTGCTACACTAGTAGCTCCCCGCTCTATGAAATGTAAAGTTGCAAAGTGAAAATATTAGATTACTGTAGGAAAATCTTTTCATGAAAGAAAAATGAATTTCAAAAATGGATTAATCTGGCCTACATATGTGATTTGCTAACAGAAAACACATGCATGTGCTTCTTTCGTCTCACTTAGGGTGTTTTGCATTGCAGTTCCTGGCTCATTTGTTTGCTTTCAGCCTTCTTAGGGTAGAAATATGGTTTCAGATACTTTCTCATAAGGGCTATTTTCTCATGAGCAGATAGCTGGCATCTTCGCCACCTGAAGTACGCTGTAGAGGACAAACTGTCTCAGGAGACAAGTTTTGTTTTCAGTGAAATTATTGGGAAAACTTTGAAATTTATCTATACTCTGCTGTCATCAGTATTTACAGTTTTCCAGGACCATTACATACAATAAAGTTCAACACTGGCAGTTACCTATAAATGCATGTTATGTTTATGCCAGATTTCAAAGGCTCAGAGGAGGTTAGTTTGGGTTTTCTTGGATGTTTGTTTTGTTGTTTTGGTTTTTTTCTGAGACAAACATTTCTGATCTAACAACAATATTTGTCAATTGTGTAAAGTCCACAGACTCTGATATGAATTTTAAAAGTGCTATCAAACAGACTAATATTTAATTAGACAGCAAGGAAATGGAATTCCAGCATGTGGTATGAGTGCTGTAACAAAAATTCCTTTTCCTCAGTGATATTCAGAATAGAGCAGTGCAAGAGTGATTAAACTAACCAATAGCTTTTGTACCAAGCAAATGGATATAGAATTTAAATTTCTAAAATATAGTTCATGTCCAGAAATTACAGCACTGCTCATATTGAATCATGCCAGGGTTTTGTCAGTTCTAGTGTGCACAGTGTGGAAAGGGTTGTCTGAAAACATAGCATCTTCATCAGTTCTGCATTCTTCAGTGTTGTTCTGTCTGCCTGCTGTTTATTTTTGCTTGCATGTGTTTCAGGATATGAACATACCTGAACCCATTCTGCAGTATTCCAAAATGTCTTTTGGGGGGCTGTTTTAATCTTATTACCAGATATTTCACTATATTAGTAGAAAGCTTGGAAAAGACTGTAAAAAACTGTAAATGCATGTAGTGCTTTGAAAATGAGTTGCCATGTTTGCTCTTCTATAAGAGCGAACCATAAACAAAGAGAAGGAGTGGAAACAGATGTGACTTGAAAGAGTTGCTTTCTGAAAAAATATTACAAAAAGTTTAAATTAATGGGGAGCCCACATGCATAATCTTTAGAGTAGCAAAGTGCTCTGAAAGCTAATGAAGAGATTTACAGCCCTGCCGACCCGCCACCACCCTGAAAAAAATAAGTCCTGTTATCATTCTCTTAGAGCATGCTTGCCAATCTGTTCACTCTGAATGTCTAGACAAGCGAATTTTGAGCCTGTTTGTGATTCCACAAAGGACTGGCAGCTTATGTGTGATGATCAGCAAAATACTAAATTTGAGGAATAAACAATGGTATTTTTTAGCCTAAGAACTGCTTTCCAAATCATTTCCCTGCAATTATAATCTAATTTTGACAATTACATCTGGTCTGAAATGAGTATTGTTAGCAGGGCACTTCAGAATACTATGATTTATCTATGTAGTCCCTCTAAGATTTCTGTTCTTTTCTCAAGTTTGCCTATTGTACTGAGAGGAATATGTATTATTTTTAGTCTTCCAAACTAATGGCACGGACTGATTTTTATTGTCTATTTCAGTCCTGCTTTTCTTGATATGTTTTATGTGGACAGTCACCTGGTGCTGGTCAGGATCTTCAAGTTAAGCCCAAGTGACGAGGTATTCAAACCATTGTATTATATTTTAAAGGAGATATTGTTTTAATGATGGAAGTATGTGCAGTATACTCAGCTTTGGATTACTTTTCCCTGAATTATTTTTTGTAAGTTTTCACTTTGATGGTGTGTGAGAATTTCACGAGAATCTGATAATTTTTATAAGGAGAGTTTTTAATTATTTGAATTCTGAAGTTAAATTCCTTATTTTTGTCTATTCTTGGAACTTTAACACAGTTTCAATGTTTTTTTGAAACTTAGGTTTTGAATGCAATTATTTTCACAGTACTGTAGATGACACGCAAAAGTACATCAAATATGGAATTTTTATAGATAGTGATGGTGTTACGTAGTCCTGCTTTGCCTTCATATACGCTTATGAGTTTTATTTTTCACTGCAAAATGCTGACTATCCTGTGGAAACAAATTGTGCTTTCCAGTTCCTGTAGTTAAAAGATCTGACCTTTTCACTCTGTCAGATCTCTTTTTATACAAGAAGTCTTACGGAGTGTGAATGATTCTTCTTGGTGCTCCAGATTCCCTCTTCTGATTCTAAACCAGGGTGGCTCTATGGACCTGAGGCCTTGGCAAGATATATGTAATTATTTTACCAGATTCTGTTAGTATAAATGTAGTTGCTTGGAACTTAGATGAAAAGAGGAGTTTTTGCAGGGGGAAGAGCTGAGAGAGCAACTGGTAAATTACAAGGTTAAGCCATGTACAGAGGGTAGGATTTTTCAGTCTCCTGACCTAGATAAGGTGGAACTTTTTAGTGGTAGGTTCTGTTGAGTTAAGCAATAGTGATTGAAATCTCTAATAAAAATAATCCCATTCATATGCTACTTCACTCTAATGCCATATAACTATTATTTACATAATCCTTGAATCTTGGAAATACAACACAGCAGAGAGGAATCACTCTAGGAGGTTCCTGAAGTGTGTGAAAGACAGCTTCCTAATACAGTGGGTAAATGAGCCCACCAGAGAAGGTGCCCTGCTAGACTTGCTGTTTGAAAACAAAGAAGGACTGCTGGGAGATGTGGTGATTGGCAGTCATCTTGGCCATAGTGACCACGAAGTTTTAACGTTTTCAATAGTGGGTGATGTAAGGAGGGTCAGCAGTAGAACATCCACCTTGGACTTCCAGCGGACAGACTTTGACCTGCTTAGGATGTTAATTGGTGGAGTCCCTTGGCAGTCAGTCCTGAAGGGTACTGTGTTCAGGTTTGGCCCCTCATTTAAAAAAGGATATTGAGGTGCAGGAGTGAGTCCAATGAAGGGCAACAAGGCTCATAAAAGGTTTAGAAAACGTGTCTTATGAGGAATGACTGAGGGAGTTGGGTTTGTTTAGCCTTAAGAAGTACCTAATGGGTGATCTTATCACTCTGTACAGCTGCCTGAAAGAGGGTTGTAGAGACATGGGGATGGTCTCTTCTGACATACTTGCAATGAAGCTGCAATATGAGCTTATGGCCATTATGGAAATGGCCATAAACTGAGACAGGAGAGATTCATTAAGAAAATTGTTTTCACTGTGTGGTGGTCAGGCATTGGAATGGGTTAGGTGGTGGAGTCATCATCCCTAGAAGTGTTTAAGAGGTGTCTGGATCTGATGCTGGAGGATATGATTTAGGGTTTAGGGATTACAGCGGAGTGTCAGGTTAATGGTTTGACTTGATCTTAGAGGTCTTCTCCAGCCTTGATGATTCAACGATTTATGTTGGTAAAGACACTTAAGATCTTTGAGTCCAATGATTAACTCAACACTACAGAATACACCATTCAAATGTGTCCCTAAGCATCATGTCAAACATCATGGTTTTGCTGATCTGGACTTTAACTAAGTGCTAGAAACTGGTTCCTAGACTGTAAATGGCCCTTGATCATATGCTAAAAATTCTGTTATGCAGCAGGCAAAGCATGGGAAGCAAAACTCCATTGCTAGAGAAAATGCAATGGGATAAATATTTCCAGAATTCTTTTTTTTTTTTAACCATATGTTCCTTTGTGCTTTTTTAAAAACATTTATTTTATCAGAGATTAATTTTACAGACTAGGTCAATACGAGCCGTATCAGAATGTAGAACACTATGAAATACATGAATATTCTGTGAGCTTTATTAGTTGCTTTATATGGTAGTAGATTGCAAAGATTTATAGTAACTGTCAAGCAGCCAAGGTGAGGCCTCAAAATTTGACAATATTATGTAGAAGATACTTAGAAGATACATATTCTGTGAAGCTACTATTGCAGTGGCTCTGACGATGAAAATACTAGGTGAGGTCAATATCCTGTAGAAAATTCTACTCTCCAAAAACACATTTCTTCAGCTTAGAACTTCCTAAAATATTTTATGATATGGAGAATATTTACATGTATTGGAAGGAAACATGCAGCTCAAAATATTTAAAGACATGAACTGTTACGCTATTTAGAATGTTTGCTGTCATTTTTATGGAAATGTTGACTCGAAGTTGAGTATGATCTTAAAAGGTTTTAGATAAATACCATAATGCAGAAAACATACAAGCACTTGACAGGAAAGTAATGGTTTAAAGATTATATAATATCCAAATTGTCAGAGTGAAGCTGGAACCAAAAATTCAGAAAAAAGTGATGCAGAAGTACATTTCCTGGAGGAGTCGGAAAACAGTTTCTGACAACAAAACATAGAAGATTTTATCATTAAAACTGCAAGAGAAGAAGATTCGTATGTCATTTTCCTCTCATTCTGTTGCCTTGTTACCCTGTCCATGCAACTAGATTTTTGTTGTTGTTTCCAGTTCTTGGATGGATTTTTTTTTTTTAGATTAGATGGAAAAATACAGTTCAAAATAGATTTTTAATGCAGATTTTTAATAAGTCCTGTTTGGAAGTCCACATCCTTTTTTTTCCTGTTGAATAAGAATGCACAATTAGGGGTACAAGGGTATCCTATATGTCTTTTTTTATTGGGTCGGGGAAATTAGGAAATTACTGAGTAATCCTTCTACAAAACTAAGTAATCATGAGTGAATATAGATACCTTTTGTCCACAGAAACAATTATTTGCAACACAAGGATGCACCAATAGTGTTACATCATGCTTTTTCTTTTGCTACTTACTGTAATATGCTCAGAGACAACTTGGGCAGTGAATTTAATACTGCCTCAGAAAGACTCTGAATCATCTGAAGAAACATGCATGAAATAGAACCAGCTATATACAGTGCACTGCATCCCTGAAATTTAATTGTGTAATGTTTTGAGAAGAAGAGTTGATGCACCAGGTTGGGATGAGCCATCTAGGAAATAACATTTGCTGGGCAAAATTACTATTGCATCTTCAGCTATAAACAGTCAAAGTCAACGATAAGTGTCAAATACAGTAGGTCCACAAACTTGTAACTATATATTAGCTCAGGTAATATGTGGGCATAAATCATTTCAATGATGATGTTTGCTTCAATTCAATCATAAACTCAGCTGAAAACTGTATATTATTACTGTGCTCCCCTGCATGGGGGTTTCAAGTGGTTATATTGCTATGACAAGAAAATTCCAGTAACTGTTTCCTACTAGCCTTTGAAGAGAAAACTCTGTTTCCCAATGTAAGAAAAACACATGGACTTATAATTATATCTTCATTTTTAAATGTCAATTATTTTGGTAAAATCATTTTTGGAACAGCTTACTTTGATAAAACATTTTATTACTTTTTGTGTTAATCCTTTTTATGGTATATTTATGCTATGAATTGCACATGTAACTCTTACCTGGATTTGGGGTTTTTTTTAGCCAACCTTTTTTCTCCCCTTTTGTCTTACTGAGGAAACAAATGTCATTGTTGTCGGAAATATAAGGCATGTTAAATTTGGCTGTGGAATTGGCTTCCCTCTCCCCTGAAATGCTGACTCATGAAAATGTGTAACAAATATCTACTGCTACAGAACCACTTATTGTACATGACTGTAAACATTGGTGACTGCATCTGTGACACCTAAAACTCTGTTGGAAAAGTGGAACAGAATAAGAAATTGCATAAAGAATTTGGAAGCTGTGACAAAGTTATACTAAGTATTGGACTCCAGTTTCATCTAAATAAACTAAGTTAGATTATGCTTTGACAGTTTTGTTGAATAATAAAAAGAAGTTCACTAGTAGAGTGGACCAGTTTTCAAATTGTCTAAAGTACACATGCAAAAGTGCTCTTAAGAGTGAAGACTGCAACGTGTTTCCAATTATAATTGCAGTTTGTATTGCCATACTACATTCCATTTGCAGATATCACCATATTTTGCAGCTCCTAATGACCCAAGTCCCACAGTGAAAAGCGTTGCTATTTCTTGTTTCACAACACGTGAAACAGAGACTAAATGCGACAGAGTTACGTGTCCTCCAGTAACAGTGTACGTGTTGGAGAGATACATTGACTAGGGAGGAAAGTGTGTGATTTGAAGTACTTTTCTTTTTGATACTTATATTCAGCAGCGTTCTCATTGTCAGTTAGCTGGACACACCAGGGAAATTACCCATTCAAAGTTGTTTCTACTTGAGAACAAATTAACTCTGCAGGTCCATTGTATGAAAATTGCAAGTCTCCCTTTCCTTAATTCCTCTGTTCACAGTTCTGTGAAACTCTGTAACCCTTTCAAGAAAATTGTTTCCAAGCTATATTTCTGCCTTAGCAAGGTTGGAACTCTGGTAAGTTTTCCCATCTGTATTATGCAGTATGTTGCAGAGCATCAGAGAATGTGGAAATTCAGTGTTACCCTTGCACTGCCTTGAAAAATCATTACTGAATTTGAATCAAGCTTCCAAAACTACCTTCCACAATGATTTGGACTTTTTCTGGTTCTAACATGTTCAGATAGCTGTTCTGCTGAGCACTGATACTGGTTTCATACTTTGAAAGCTGCGTAATAATGGTAGCATGCATTTTTTTCCCCTGTGACTTTGAGAGTGAACAGTGAAATTACCTAAAAGTTTCTTCATACTCATAACTGTACCCTTGCAGAGTAAAGTGGACCTCAGCCATCACCCTAGTACTATGGAAAAATCTTCTGCAAAAGTTGTAAGGACAGCTGGGAACCATCTTTGTTCTTTGCCCCCTTTTATTTCAGTCAGCTAATGAAGAAAAGTGCATACATGGCTTTATTGTTAAGACATGTGGATTTGGTGAAGGAATGAAGGAGTCTTCAGGAATGAGATACAAGGAGAGGACAGGGTTAAGAATATCAGTACGTGGACCTGAAGGCAGTGGAAGTATACAAATATTTGATACATAGCCTTTCTGATTGGCAAGACTGGAGTTCTAATTTATGAGTGTTTGAGTGCAACCATAGCACTCTTTCATACTTCTGGTTTTTATACATAGTGATCATGCAATATTCTACTTCACTATTTCTTGTTTATCTGATTTTTTTCCTCTCTCATTAATACTCCAGGAGCTTAATGCTCCTTTTCTGCATTCCATGAAATAACTCATTCCTCAGTATGGCAAACATCCTTTCTAATGTGATAAGTGCAATGCTATAAATGTTCCACTAAAAGTTTAAGTGGAGTTCTTACTGTAATTAAAGTATCATACCTGCATCAGACACTGTGGGCCCTGGAATTGTGTTTTCAAGCCTAAGCTATTTCAACTTCCCCCCCCCCCCCGAAAATTAGTGTAAACCAGTAAATTCATTTGTAAAGAATGATACTGCTGATTATATTCTGTATGCTAAGCTTTGTAAGAAACTAGGATGTCTTTTTATCACCAGCATGTTTAAATGTTCCTCCTTACATATTAAAATGTAGAACTCCTTTATAATTTGGCCTGAAAAAAGTCCATTTGGTATGGGTTCGGGTTTTTTTCCAAACAATTTGAGTAAGGGTAGTGATTGCCCTCAAGAAACCACATTTAAACCTGAGGTTTTCTGTTCGTGGGTGCACGCATCTTCTAGTGTTCAGAGTAAAGATTTTCAAAGAGACATTAAAAGAGAGTATTGGTGGAGTATTTCAGTGAGCAAGAAGGGAGGAAAAATTAGGGGAATCAGTTAAAGGAATCGCTACCTATCAATTCACAGTAGAAAAATTGCTTTTGCTAGAGTGCTATTTTACCAACAAAGGATATATTCCATCTATATTCCTAAGATGGCTTTTGTGTACAGAAGAAGTGTAAGTATTTTGCCTCAATGTAATACATGGGTGACTTATTGATTAGGGCTAAAAAGATAATTGATTTGGGGAAATGATGACAGCATGTAATTTGATGGTTTAAATTGGCATTTGATATACTACTTTAGTTAAGCAAGTACTTGCCACTGTTGTGGATTAGAAGGGTATAAAATATTTGTCACCTCAGGAATATAAATTCACGATTAATAGAAAAAAAATTTCACAGCTATGATATTGCCATGAAATACTAGAGATGATCTGAAGAATATGTACATACTGAATTGCAAGTTTGAGGCAGTTGTTATTTGGCCTTACGTTTCTGTGTTACACATTTTTTTCAGTATATTTACTGTCTCATTATATAAAAATACAGTCATATAAACATGCAGCTGCATAAAACTATCACAAAATGGTTATCTAACAGAACGATTAACTGTTCTGATACGTCCAAGGAGATCTATGGTGTGTTGGAAAGGAATGGAGTTAAAAATGAAATTTGCAAATATTGTGGCAGTCTGACTGTAAATCAGATAGTTACTTTCATGGCAAGTATGAGTAAATTCTCAGGAGGTGGAATTATTGTTGCCAGGAAAAATTCATTCTTTTCCATGGTCATCTCTACCTTGCAGTACTCACAAGGCCATTACTATTCTATTGAAGTAAGTCTAGAGGAGTTGGTGACACATACTATCTTAATAACTCTGGCACTGTATGTACAAGGTGTCACTAATATGATTCATGGAAGAATTTCCTCAGAAGAATAACTGAAAATATTCCTTCCAACCCAGAAGAAACAGGTCTGCCTTAGACTTGGAGATATCAAAGCAGCTTATTTGGAAGGTCATTCAAGAAAGAGATTCAGTGATTTTTAATACTTTTTTTTCCCTTGAATCTCCTTTCTCATTTCATTTGCACAATTCTGTTTCTTCAACGTATGCTTCTTTTCATTCTATGTACCTCTTGTTAAATATTCTCAGTTTTGATCCCTTCCCACAATGTGCCTTCCCCCGAACAGCAGAGTAATTCTTATTGGCAAGGGGAAAATTGGCTTCACAGCAGAGGTTTCCAACAGGATACTTATTTGTGTGGCATTGAGGTAGCTACTGAGGGAACACAGTGTGCTGAACATGAAGAACTAAAGAACCAGATGAAATTCTTTAGTGACAGTCTAGTCATCTTCACTGATGGGCCATGAGGTCATCCATGACAGTATTTACTATAGGGAGCTGAGTACCATGAAAAGCCGTTGCCTTGCAGGTTTATTCACTGTTTCTGTAGCTTTTAATTCAGCTTTTCTTCAGCTGTTCTACCCCTTTCCTGTGTTTAAATGTTGCCAATCTCACTTCCCTAGACAATTTCTAAAACTGACACCTCATATTCTATATTTGTCTACCTATTTATTTATTTATCTGCCATATAGCAAATTTTAATTTCAGTTCTTATCTAATTAATGAGGGAGACATTCTTTGAAGATTCATTCCTAATTTACTTTGATTTTCTACTGAACCAAGTCTACAGATGTAAAGCCTCATACAGTTTTGTGGTTAAAACAAACAAACAAACTTATTCTAGACTAATTTTAATTTGCAAGCAATTTAAATTAATTTATGAAGGTAGCTGTTTGGTTTTTTTATTACTTCTGAAAAATGATGCAAAGAAATTCAGCTAGTGTACTGTTTGTTTTGTTGTTAGGGTTCACCAAAATGTATGTGGCAAATAAACTTCTCTCCTAAGTGACAGGTCTTTCACCATGAACTCCTCTGATCTTAAAAATACTGACTTGTACATTTCATAAAGTAAAATCTGGTTTTAATCTTAGTGTATATTCAATCACTTGTCCCACTTGTGATACAATATCTCTTAAGTGACATAAATTTAAAATGAAGAATAAAGCTTGACGTAGTAGTTATTGAATTGCAAAGAATATGATAGATGACAAAGGGTCATGGATGTTACTGGGAGCTGTGTTGTAATGAGAGATTTGATCACCAATGGTTGGGTTTATTTTGTTTTGGGGTTTTTGGTTTGGTTTCTTTTTGTCTGTTTTGTTTTTGTTGTTGTTTTGTCCTGGGTAGCTAGTTTTGTGATACTTTTAACAAGCTTCTCTCCAGAGAATTCATCTCTGTTTCCTTGTTTAATATGTC
>NW_008654255.1:0-4956 GCF_000695815.1 Acanthisitta chloris | reverse complement strand
GCGCCTGGAAGAAGCAGGAGGAGCCACCTCAGCACAGGCTGAGATGAACAAGAAGCGTGAGGCAGAGTTCCAGAAGATGCGCCGTGACCTCGAAGAGGCCACGCTGCAGCACGAGGCCACGGCTGCCGCCCTGCGCAAGAAGCACGCGGACAGCACCGCTGAGCTCGGGGAGCAGATCGACAACCTGCAACGCGTCAAGCAGAAACTGGAGAAAGAGAAGAGTGAGCTGAAGTTGGAGATTGATGACCTGGCCAGTAACATGGAGTCTGTCTCCAAAGCCAAGGTACAGAGTTTCTGTCATGTTCATGATTTTGATTTGATTATATGTTGCTATCACACACAGTTGCACTTTTTCCATCACGAGAGCAACATGCTAGAATGTATTGACTGTCCTCTTTCTTTACGTATGTTTGACACATAGGCAAACCTGGAGAAGATGTGCCGCACACTGGAAGATCAGCTGAGTGAGCTTAAGACAAAAGAAGAAGTTCATCAGCGCATGATCAATGACCTCAATGCTCAAAGATCTCGTCTGCAGACAGAAGCAGGTAACATACCCCCACTAGAATAGGAGAACCTTTGACTAATGATATCAAGAAAAAAGTGATGGTTTCCTCAAACTGGTCTATTCTGTGTAAGCTGGTATGCAGTGCCTACAGGTCACATTGATTTAGCACTGATTTTAAATTGCATTCTCTCTGTAAACTTACTCAGGTGAATACTCACGCCAGGTGGAAGAAAAGGATGGTTTGATATCTCAGCTATCCAGAGGCAAACAGGCATTCACTCAACAGATCGAGGAACTAAAGAGACATTTAGAGGAAGAAATAAAGGTAAAGTTACTTTCTGTTGGGAGGTTGACTTGAGCTGAGATTCTATTTTCTTTCAGGATGTTTCCTGCTCTCACATAAAATTGGAATATGTTAGCCAGATCATTTTAATTTTTGAGGTATCAGAGAAGATGGACAACTTTGCCAACTCCCTCTCTGGTGTGGGAAGGAGAGTTGAGGAAGAATTCTCCAAATTGGACACTGAGACAGAGACAAACAATTTTAGGTCTATCAGGATCAATGATGGCATATAAAAAATATTTACATGTATCTAGAAACAAATTGCACATCTTATTCTGCTTTTCCACAGTGGAAGCTGAAACTTTAGAACATATTTAAAAGGGTTCAATAATGCCAAGATGGATAGTTGACATTTAGGGTTTACCCATCATCTCCCCTGAGGAGGAATGAAGAGACAAAACCATGGAATCAATATGCCATTTTACCTTGGGCTGACTCTAAGTGTTAGATTCAAAGACTTTTTGACAACTTCTGCCAAGTTAACATTCTATTGTCTCACAGCAAATCCATTGTCCCAATCCATTGTCTCCTTAGGCCAAGAATGCCCTGGCCCACGCCTTGCAGTCTGCTCGCCACGACTGCGACCTGCTCCGGGAGCAATATGAGGAGGAGCGCGAAGCCAAGGGGGAGCTGCAGCGAGCCCTGTCCAAGGCCAACAGCGAAGTGGCTCAGTGGAGAACCAAATACGAGACGGACGCGATTCAGCGCACGGAGGAGCTGGAGGAGGCCAAGTATGTGGGGAAAGGCAAGGGGGATTGAAAATTCAACGGTGATGTTGCAAGAGAAACATCACAATATTGTTAGGAATGAGTCCTCGATTTCGTTTGTGGAAGAGCAACCGGAAGTGGGAAACTTTATTCATTTAGGTATTAAATGGTTCAGGAAAGGCAAAGGCTAAGGACAGTGAAAAATTTCAACGTGGACAAGAAAAGGTTGCATGAGACCTCACAGCACCATTCTAACATGTGAAGGGTGCCTGCAGGGAAGCTGCAGAGGGACTCATTGCTAGGAACTGCTGTGATAGGACAAAGGGCAATAGGAAAAAATTGAAGGAGGGGAAATTTAGGCTAGATATTATGAATAGGTTTTTCCCTGTGAGGGTGGTGAGACACTGTCCCAGGTTGCCCAGGGAGGCTGTGGCTGCCCCAACCCTGGCAGTGTTCACAGCCAGGTTGGATGAGCCTTGAGCAACCTGCTCTGGTGGGAGGTGTCCCTGCCCAGGGCAGGGGTTGGGGCTGGGTCATCGCTAAGCTCCATTCCAACCCTTAACATACTATGAATTGATGAAATGAAACCCTTCACACAGTGTGACAGCAGACTGCAAAATGATTAAGCATACTCTCATAAAAAGCACAATGGGTTCTCTGTGCTAACTGTGAGCTGTCCTTACACCTCCCAGGAAGAAGCTGGCCCAGCGCCTGCAGGATGCAGCTGGGACCAGCCTTCCAGTATCTGAAGGGGGTACAGGGGAGCTGAAGAGGGACTCTTTGTTAGGAACTGCAGTGACAGGACAAGGGCTAATGGATTCAAACTGAAGAAGGGGAAATTTAAGACAGACATTAGGAAAAAGTTTTTTATTGTGAGGGTGGTAAGATACTGCAACAAGTTGCATCGGGAGGCAGTGGATGCCCCAATCCCAGCAGTGTTCAAAGCCAAGTTGGATGAAGCCTTGAGAAACCTGCTCTGGTGGGAGTTGTCCCTGCCCAGGGCAGGGGTTGGGGCTGGGTCATCGCTAAGCTCCATTCCAACCCTTAACATACTATGAATTGATGAAATGAAACCCTTCACACAGTGTGACAGCAGACTGCAAAATGATTAAGCATACTCTCATAAAAAGCACAATGGGTTCTCTGTGCTAACTGTCTCCCAGGAAGAAGCCGGCCCAGCGCCTGCAGGATGCAGAGGAACATGTGGAAGCTGTCAATGCCAAATGTGCCTCCCTGGAAAAGACCAAGCAGAGGCTGCAGAATGAAGTGGAGGACCTGATGATTGATGTGGAGAGATCCAATGCTGCCTGTGCTGCTCTGGATAAGAAGCAGAAGAACTTTGACAAGGTCTTTTGGGCTCCAGTCCTGGCACTCCTGGGCAGAGCATTCCCTCCTCATTGCCACATCCCTACTCACACCCTGTTTCTCTTCAGATCCTGGCAGAATGGAAGCAGAAGTATGAGGAAACTCAGGCTGAGCTGGAAGCCTCCCAGAAGGAGTCTCGCTCCCTCAGCACGGAGCTGTTCAAGATGAAGAATGCCTATGAGGAGTCCTTGGACCACCTGGAAACAATGAAGCGCGAGAACAAGAACTTGCAGCGTAAGTCCCTGACCCTCTGCCCCTGGATGGGCTTTCTCACAAACTTGTCTACTGAGCATTCCTCATGGATCTGTGTCTGAAGGTCTACAAAGGTGCCTGTCACCTTGGTGGGACAGGGCCCTTCCCATTCTGCTCTGTGCCTGACCATTGATCTTTGTTCCCACAGAGGAGATTTCTGACCTCACAGAGCAAATTGCTGAGGGAGGAAAGGCAATTCATGAGCTAGAGAAAGTCAAGAAACAAATTGAGCAGGAGAAATCTGAAATCCAGACTGCTCTGGAGGAAGCTGAGGTACGTGACCATAAACTCTGGTGTCTGCACTAAATGTATGAGCAGTGAGGAAATGGGGCTAAACAGGCCTTGGAAACCGGCATTGGTTCCCTCTGTTCTGGCTGGGGATGGCATCCAGCTGAGACTTCCTGAAATGTTCTGTAATTCCCTAGAAAGTAAGCAGGAGGTTTATTCATTTCATCAATGGTTGTGTCCACATTTCCAGGCCTCCTTGGAACATGAAGAAGGGAAGATCCTCCACCTCCAGCTTGAGCTCAATCAAGTGAAAGCTGAGATTGACAGGAAGATAGCAGAGAAAGATGAGGAGATTGACCAGCTGAAAAGAAACCACCTCCGAGTCGTGGAGTCCTTGCAGAGCAGCCTGGACGCTGAGCTCAGGAGCAGGAACGAAGCCCTGAGATTGAAGAAGAAGATGGAAGGAGATCTGAATGAAATGGAGATCCAGCTTGGCCATGCCAACCGTGCAGCTGCAGAGGCACAAAAGAACCTGAGAAACACACAGGCTGTGCTCAAGGTCTGTTCAGCAGAACTACAGAAAGAGAGATGAGATTCCTGACACTTATGGCACCTAAGAGCGTGCTGACGACTTGGTTTTTCTGGTCTCACTTCCCAGGACACCCAGATCCATCTGGACGATGCTCTCAGGACACAGGAGGACCTGAAGGAGCAAGTGGCCATGGTGGAGCGCAGAGCAAACCTGCTGCAGGCTGAAATTGGGGAGCTCCGGGCAGCGCTAGAGCAAACAGAGAGGTGTAGGAAGGTGGCTGAGCAGGAACTGATGGATTCCAGTGAGAGAGTTCAGCTCCTCCACTCCCAAGTAAGTTCCAGAGTTCAATACCTAGAACACCTACAGTTGTTAGAGAATTGAAATTATTAGTAGGTCTGTTTTCCTTTTTCAGTTGTAATGTGTCACTGAGTCCTCATCAGTCTATCTACTGCCATTTACCAGCAGTGTGTATTCCTCATATCAAAGTGATGTCAAAATGCAAATAAAAGTAGTTGCTCCATACCCAGGACAGGGCAGGGAGCAAAGGCAGCTGTGGTCATACTTGACAAGCACAGAGGGCTGGAATATCACAGAGGACAGGGAGTACTAGAATAGCCTCTGTATTGCTGTCTACAAGGAAAGGCAAATTCAGTGTTCATCACCTGAGCAATGACACTTTGTAAACAACCATTTTAATAGGAATTCTAGATTCAGAATTGCAAGCTGGAAGAGGATAGACTTGGCTCAGGCAATTGGTTTGGTATTTCATGCTGTAGAATAAAAGTCTTGCCATGTCCTTCCTGTTGCACAGAACACCAGTTTGATCAACACCAAGAAGAAGCTGGAGACAGCCATTGGCCAGATACAGAGTGAACTGGAGGACACGATCCAGGAAGCTCGCAATGCTGAAGACAAGGCCAAGAAAGCCATCACAGATGTGAGTTGGGAGCTCATTGCACTGCTGATGGCAGATATATCCTCTCCCGATATATCTCCCACCCCAAAATGGCTTTGACCCTTT
>NW_008654254.1:0-56858 GCF_000695815.1 Acanthisitta chloris | reverse complement strand
CAGTTCAGAATATATGTATGAGATCAAATATCTTCCTTTGTTCATTAAAAATTTCCCCTCCATTTCCCAAGAGCTGAAGTTTTGAGCAGCCATCATACATGTGTCCTATATAAAATCCTCTACTCAGCCACCTAGATGATCAGAAGTTTATTGCAATATTTTAAGTATTTTATAAGAACTGAACCTTCTAGTTATGTTAAATTCTTCCTTGTCCTCCTGAGTTACAGTTTGCCTTTAATCCTTTGTCTTCAGTTTTATACTTATTCATCTTGTCAACAGTGTTTCAAAACTGCTGAGCCATGATGCTGGGCACTTTTTTTTAATTCCTTTGTGGGTAATTTCATTCCTTTTTGTGGTCTGTGTGCACACATGCAACAGAGATACTTGCTAAACCTGACTGTCCAAAAACTTCAGCCCCATTTTTTTTCTGTTTTTCTTTCCCACTCAAGAATTTTCCAACACCATTTTACAAATAGGGAAGATTCTGGCTTGCAGTAAGAAATGCACAATGCACAATGGAGAGCCCTTTTTCTGTTGCTGACCACCTTGGTACTGTGTGTGGTTATGTGCTTGGAAAGAAAAATTGTCATACTTCCTCTTGACATGCCTGTGTTTCACAGAGCAAAATGAGACCTTTTCAGTCATTTCAGAATCAATAATTAGACACTGTTAAATGCACAAATCCAGAACATAAGGGTCAGAAATACAAAACTCCGAGGCTCAAAACTCAGCTCCCAGAGCTTTTACCATAGGATCATAGAACAGTTTGGGTTGGAAGGAACCTTAAGGATTATCTAGTCCAACCCCGTGCCATAGGTAGGGACGTCTTTCACTGGATCAAGTTGCTCAAAGCCCCATCCAATGTGATTTTCAAGATTTCCAATAGTGGGACAAGGGTCAGAAATACAAAACTCCGAGGCTCAAAACTCAGCTCCCAGAGCTTTTACCATAGGATCATAGAACAGTTTGGGTTGGAAGGAACCTTAAGGATTATCTAGTCCAACCCCGTGCCATAGGTAGGGACGTCTTTCACTGGATCAAGTTGCTCAAAGCCCCATCCAATGTGATTTTCAAGATTTCCAATAGTGGGACAACCACAACTCAGCAACCCAACCTGTTCCAGTGCCTTATCACCCTCACAGAAAAAAAAATAATTCCTTACATCTGATCTGAATCTCCCCTCTTTAAATTTAAAACCATTGCCCCTTGTCCTGTCACTACAGGCCCTGGTAAAAAGTCTCTCTCCATCTGTCTTATAAGCCACTCTGAAGGGCAGCAGTAAGGTCCCCCTGGAGCCTTCTCAAGGCTGAATAATCCCAACTCTCTCAACCTTTCTCCATAGGACAGGTGCCCTCTGATCATTTTCAGGGCCCATCTCTGGACTTGTTCTAACAGGTCCCCATGTTTCTTGTACTGGGGCCTCCAGAGCTGGACCAACACTTCAAGTGGGGTCGCATGAAAGTGGAACTGTGGGGGAGAATCACCTCCCTTGACCTGCTGGACACGCTGGTTTTGATGCAGTTGGCTTTTTGGGCTGTGAGCTCATATTGCTGTCTCATGTCCATATTTTCATCCACCAGTATCCCCAAGTCCTTCTCCACAGGGTTGTTCTCAATCCATTCCTCCCTCAACACTGTATTGATACCGGTGACTGCCATGACCCATGTGCAGAATCTTGCACTCAACCTTGTTGTCATAAAATGTACTCTACACTTAGAGTTTATTTTTTTCAGGGCAGGTAATTTTAGATCATAAGAAAAATAGAACCCAGATACAGCAGAGTACAACATAAAAGCAACCAGATTTTCAAACACAGTTGATTCATAAGTGCTGGAGAAAGCATATTAAGCATACTTTAATTTTTCCTTTCAATATACGCAGTTTGTTGATCAGTTTGAGTGGCAATGCATGAGAGCCTTCAGCTTATCTTAGGGACACCAGTAAGAATGACTTGTCTCTGGTTCCAAATTAGTGAGAATGCATCCAGGATGCCCAATTCTTTCTTCAGATCATGTTGTCATACAGGGGAGTTGAGCTCACAGTTTTATGCACACGACACATTAACACAAACCTTGGCATTACACAAAACCACCTGGCATTGGTTAAGCAGAATTTATGATGATACCGTACTAATGACCTTGCACTATCATTAGACTAAATCAGTCTCCTGGGGGAGAACCCAACAAAGCATACTAATTCAATGCATTCCTAGGTAGTAGCATGTACAATAAAATATATTTTGTCATTTATTAAGCTGCATTTTAATTCAGAAGTACTTTCTAAATTAAATACCAAGGTGTCTCCAGAGATATCTGGAATGGCAGAATGAGATGAAAACATGCACTGGAAAAAGACAAGCAAACAAAAGATTTGTGTACACCTATAGTCATTGCAGAGATTTGAAAGTACCTATGTACTCAATAAACAAATACAAGAATAATCTGCTCTAAACATATTTAGAAAACAAAACTTAGAAGGGTAAACAAAATATTGAGGGCTAAATCTGATGTGAACACTGTAGCATCCCCTTATAGTCTGTGAGAGAAACAGGTGCCACCAGGGCGAGAGTGCTTGATCTAACATGCCATTTTAATAATTAGCTTAGGAAGTGTTGAGTTCCCCTTCCCTTTCACCCACCTCCAATGGATTTCTTTTCCCCCCAGTAAGATAACTATCGGTGATTAGCACAGACTTGGATGTCTAACTTAAGAAAACCTAGAGCTACCAATCAAGAGTTAGAAAATTTCAGAAATAAAATGCTTTATGAACCTTAATTCAGCCTGTAGGATATGTTTTAATTAATAGGTGTGCAAACTACTTTTTTTCAGGGAATTCAGTATATCTAATGGAGGAGATGAATTGTGATTTTGCAGTACAAAGGGAAATAGTCTGTAGAATCTTTACTTCATTTGTTGCAGAGCTGAAAGTTATGAAGTGAAGCAGGACGTGAATGGAAAAGAAAACTGAATCCCTTAGGCAGTTGAGTGCTGTGAGAGGGTGTCTGCAGCCTCCTGTGTTGCTACATGGATGACGCAAACCAGATTTCTCACAGCTGGTCTCTAGTGCTGTATTTCTCATTTTCTGGATGCCCAGCTGGAGACAGCAGGGTCTGACTTGAAAAAGTGCAGAGTATGCATGACTATATTTGAAGTTAACAGTTGCTGTTGTTTCTTGAATATGTGTAATGCTATATAATAACAAGCATGATAAATCTTAGTACCTAAAACTAATGGAAACTATTTACCTTAAACTTTCTGCACCCCAATCTGATTTCAGAAAAGGGATGATGACTTACTTCACTATACACTGTAGCACCCAAATTGAATGAGTGGTATATATTCTGCCAAATAAAATCCTGCATCTAACCATAGACACGTCTGTAGCATAGACAAAAACTGACAGGTTTTGATGAGGGTTCATGTGTTTTAGATGTTTATCTAAGAATAAGCTGAGTTGCACCCTGAAAGTATCTGTTTGTTTTTCAGTGACACTAAGGGAAACAAAAAGTGACCAGTTCAGGAGTAGACATCAGTGCTGCAGATATCAGAAGGCAGGTGAATTCTGCCTTCTGTGATGACTTCCATTTTGGGTACTAAATGAGTCTGAGATTCTATAAGAACAAATAGTCTCCAATCATGTTATTTGTTAGTTGGCTTCATAATAGATATATACAAGGAACCAAATCAAGGTGACACAGAATGTCTTTTGAAAGCTTGGTATGGCAATCTTAATAGCAGTGTAATAGTTATTCTCTGTGAATGAAAAGGCATCAGCCTGAGGCAGACACTTGGAATGTTGCATTTCAGTTCAAACAGTTAAAGTCTGAAAAGCAAGTTGTATAGTAGGAAAGGAGAGCAAATGAATAATGCGTAGCTTTACCAGCTCTCCTTGAGAAACTTTCAGCATTTCTCTGTTCTGTGGCATGCAACAGAGCTCGCGTCGCAGTTCTGTCTCTGTTCTGTGGCATGCAACAGAGCTCATGTGGCAGCTCTGGAAGCCTGTGCACGTCTCAGCCCTAGTCTCAAGTTCAGCATTCCTCTGAAGTTAGTAAGGACATTGCATTTTCAAGAGTTTTTACAAAGATGGCTGAATCTTCAGAGCCTTTTTCTGGAAGCTAGCTAGGTGTTTGTTAACATCCACGAAGTAGAGGTAGGGAAAACATTGGTTAAAATTATTTGTCCGATGTCACATTGCACAAAATTATCAGGTAACAAATGGCAGACCAAGTCAGTGCTTAATTCATTAGGCTAAAATGTCTCACAGAATTTTCTCTCTGGTTCTTCCTGGCAAAGCTGCACTGTTCCATTGCATGAGGGCAATGACTTTGCATGCTGATGTTACAGGCCTTGACTAAGCACTTAAAACACTGCGATATTATCACTTAAACCAGCTCAGGGATTACAGTGTCTGGCAGGAGGTGATTGTACTGCTTGATTCACAGTTCCTCGGTCACAGTTTACATGAAACTTACAAGGTGTCTTTCATGTGTCCTCCTGGTGTTAAGTCTTAGGGATATTTTATGAGCAACAAGAATTTTTTTGGCCTCACCATACAGCATTTGCTACCATTGTATTTCCTTTCTGAGTTCCTTTAATCTGCGCTTTCCTTGCTCAGAAGCTGGCCTGGATGGAGGAAGTCAGCAGGATCAGGCACAGCTCTACTGTAGGCTCACTCTGGATGTTTTGCAATGGAAACTTTCATTAAGCAGGGGTAGGCCATATGAACTCCTTATTAGTCATTATGAACTCATTGAACAGTGTATGAGAACTTGGTGACCTTCCTAGGCAAGGCATTAACATCTAACATACTGGAAATGGGCTTTGGAGACATGAATTCTAAGCCTGGCTTAATTTAGTTTACTACAGGACACCAGAAAACTGATATTGACCTTTATTTCCAAAACTGCCTACTAATTTTGGAAATCTGATTTTCAGAAGAGTGCATTATCTGCAGCCACAGTAGATATCCAAGGCATTACGATTGTATCTTTAAAGTAGTTGCAAATTTACTTGGAAAGGGAGAAGAGAAATGGACCATGAACATTTTAGTCATTCCATTAACACTGAGCAATTCAGCACATTATTAGGCATATTTGCATTACTACCATTCTCCACCCTCAGTTTAAATAAGGACCACGGGACTACTCACTGTGTTACAAAGATGTTTTGAAAAGAACTGCTGTTTGTGTGTCTATAATGGCACCTGCCTTATATCAGAAGTCACTGGAGGTGGGAATGAATTGTATTTAACAATCTGACATCTGAATTTACCCAGTGCAAATCATCATGAGCAAAAAGTGACTGCATTACATGGACAGCTGTTTTAGGCTGAGCACATTGTGGTGCTAAATCTGAGACACCAACAAGAAATATCTTTCCTTAAAACTTTGAGACTACAGAATCTGCTGGTCTGGTCTTCAGTCAGGTGTCAAAGTAAACTAATCTGGAGCCAAATCAGCTGAGTCACTGAGATCTGAAAAGAACAATTAGTAGAGGGAAAAGTTATTAGTCTCTTTTTTAGATGAAAAGCCATAAAAGAGGTTTCACTGCAGATTTTACAAAAGCAGTCAAGCAACATTTTCTGATCAAACCTCCCAGTTCTCACAGAGAAGGAATTTATTTAGGTAATTGAAAACAGTGGTGTTTGTGTAAGATCTTTCTATTGGAAGTTATGCTCCTGTTTTGATTATTGTCTTACAGCTGACACTTTTAGGTCTTCACACAGTACTGATTATTTATTGTCTGTTAGAGTAATTTGTTGTATGCACCTGCACATACACAAACACACACACACAGAGTCTTATAATATATTTGCAAGAGAAAGACCCTATTTTTTGTTCATCATCAGATCTAGTCAGTGATGAAAAGGACCTCAGGTCTAATAACCTAGCTCTGTGACAGTAAGGCAGGTAGCCAGTCTATGATTTACAGTCTGACCATTTTTGTATCATATTTTCTTAGTATTCTTATAACAAATAAGGATAATAATTCTTTACAGAAGGAGTAATAATGCAGTCTTCTAAATTCTGTTGCAGAAGGCACAGAGGAAAAAGAAAATGAGGTGGAAGGGACAATTTCTGTTTGTCTGAAAATTTCCTTCTCAGTCTGTTATACTTTAAATAGTGTAAACAGAGATTTAGATGAAAAATTAGAAGCATTGCTTTTATATTAGGCTTTTGAGAAGCACAAAGAAAACATTGAATCCAAGGAAGACGTGCCTTCTTAGCTTGGAGTTCAATACATAATTGCAGTGGAAGGAACTATAGTTCTAAAGAAGTGAATCAGCAACAATAGTTTGTTATTCATAAAAGTTGAACAGTTGGTGATTTTAATGCTTAACTTCCTGTTTATATTTTCAGATACAGTCTCAATGCGACTGACAGCTGGCAGCTGTAGTCCAAGTAATTAATTGTTACCTGTAGCCCCAGCAACAGATTATTAATGTATGTTAAACTACCATGCACAGCATTTATGGGTTACTTTACCTTCACCCTGAGTTTTAAGATACCCAAGGTAATAATTTTTCCCTTTCTGAGGGAGTGATGGAAATAGCCTTGGGCTTATTTACAACCAGAACTGATTTATGAGCAGGAGTTTATTGATAGTTTTTTTGTTAGTCTCCATAAAACTTTATTAATTTAAAACCTTGAAATCTGTCATGTTAGACATGCTTGGTTTGGTAAGAATATCTCACAGTTTGAGCAGATTAAGCTTTTGGGAGTTTACACCAATTTGTATCTTTTCAGGAGAACATCAAGTGACACTCTACCTGGTTACAGGGTGAGGTGTCTCAGTATGTTCCATATCACTGAATTACTGTCTTAGGTACCATCTATAACTAGTAAATTGAGATCCTGTGTAGGTCATACAGAGATGTCAATCAGAGGTAGTGAAATCACAATGCATTTGTGCCTTCTTTTGATTTATTATTAACATTGCCTTCATTTTCCTCCTACTTCCCAAAATTCACATTTTCTTCCTTTTTTTGGTAGCAATTCTTGAACTCTGTTATCCACATCTTAGGTTTTCTGAAGGCAAGTATATTGACCTATGCTGTAGTAATCTTCCATAATTGATTTGGGATGTGTGCCAGTCTCTTCTATTATTCTGTGCTGATATCTTCATATGACTGGCGTTTATCCAAAAGCTGTCATCATTTGCATTCTATTTGTCCCTTTGCTCTTCTTGTACTGAGAGACTGTATTCTTAGCCTTTGAGTCTTTCCCCCTCTTCCCTCATGTTTGCAGTGCAAAAGGTGCAAAGGACAAACTTTCCAAGTACTGAGATACCCACGCTTGGCCTTTCTAGTATTTTCTCTATTCTTTTTAGCAAGGCAGCTTTTGCACGGAATTCATCTATTTAATAATATGACATTTAAAGGTTTGATTCATTTTATTCTGGTTTAGTACTTTGGTGAACTTATTTTTAGTGTCTTAATTTTTTTCTCCATGTTTAACTTTGTATTTTCCACACTATATTTGATTCATTAAAGAAAAGGATGTGATAGATAATAAGAACACCATGCCATCATCATGTTCCATACAACTTTCTCAGAAGGCATCTCCTGTGTGACTGCCCTATCTCCCCACGTGCCCTGGCATGATGGAGGGCAGACTTTGGCCTGTTTAGGAGTTCAGTTGACAGGGTAACTTGGGAGACAGTCCTGAAGGGCAAACGAGTGCAGAAAGTCTGGACATTCTTCAAGAAGAAAATCTAAAAAAGCACAGCAGCAGGCTGTCCCCATGTGCTAAAAGATGTTATGGAGGGGAAGACTGCCTAGACAGAGAGGTTTATCTGGAATTCAGGAAAAAGATAAGAGTTTATGACCTTTGGAAGAAGGGGCAAGCAACTCACGAGGACTACAAGGATGTCATGAGGTTATGAAGGGAAAAATTAGAAGGTCAAAAGTCCAACTAGAACTTAATCTGGCTAGTGCCATAAAAGACAGTGAAGACTGATTTTTCAAATACATTGGCAACAAAAGAAGAGCCAAGGAGAATCTCCATTCTTTACTGGATACAGGGGGGAAATATAATGACAGAGGTACTTGATGTCTTGTTTGCTTCAGTCTTTAATAGTAAAATGGGTTCTTTTCCGGGTACTGAGCCACCTGAGCTGGAAGATAGGAATGAGGAGCAGAGTTCCTATAATCCAAGGGAAAGTGATCAGCAACTACTACACTGCTTAGACCTGTGTCAGTCTATGGTCCTGGATGGAGCTGTGAGTGGGGTGGGGGGTCAGTCCCTTCGCCCAGGTAACAAGCGACAGGACAAGAGGAAATGGCCTCAAGTTGCAGCAGGGGAAGTTCAGACTGAAAAAATTCTTCACCAAATGGGTTGCCAAGTATTGGAACAGGCTGCTCAGGGCAGTGGTTGAGTAACCATCCCTGGAGATATTTAAAAGATGCATTGATGTGACAGTCAGGGACATGGTGGACTTGGCTGTGGTGGGTTAATGGTTAGACTTGATCCTAGAGGTCTTTTCCCTCTGAAACAATTCTGTGACTATGATTTCTGTTAAATATATTTTAAAAGAGATGAATTTGCAACGATCTTTAACGTAATGGAAAAGCATCTTGGTTTTATATTTGGGATCATTATGTTTTCATCTTTATTATAAGGCTCATAATATATATGGCTTGTTTTTGATTAAATTAAAAAATGGTCTCTAGACACTAGAAAATTCCTGTGTTGTGGTTTTATTTGATTGCTTTTACATGGTCCAGCTCTTTCTTCATGTGTCATCTGCTGTAAAATGAGCTCTGCTCTAGATAACACAAAAGAAAACTGGTTCTTTGGTATCTTGCTATAAATTTTCAGCAGTGACCTATAGAGGAAGAAATGTAAATTTCAAGTTAATTGTGGGCCAAGACAAAATCATGTATAAGTGATATCCTCAATACAGAATTTTTTTAGTATTTAATCCAAGTCCCAACCAAAACAAAGGGATTTTTTTTCCTCTCATTTCAGTGGTCTGTCAGTCAGGCCATTAATCCTTGGATAATAGAACAACCATATTCAGCACTGTGCATTATCATTCCCTTAGCCAAAAATGTGTGGCTAATTCAGTCAGTTGAACTAATGTGATTAGTAATAGGCCTGTATGTCAGGTTAACATTGATAAATTAAGTACTTGCTAGGGAGGCACTCACAAACTAACTTTTTGTGGATTTATTATCTGATCAGCCAGATGCCTATCACCAACTTAATCAAGACCTTATAGCCATCCTCTCTTGTGTTGAGTTGATGACATCATCAGTGATTCATCTTTTATTACTCTAAGACCTAATTTTTTTGTATGTGGAAAATCTTTCATAAATGAACACAGATGGACCCTAGCTGTCCAAGTGAATGAAGAAGACAGTTTGTTATATTGTTTTTGTAAGCAAGATTATGATTTTCATATCTATGTTTTTAGGGTTATAAGTACTAGAAAACATACATATAGAAGTTGGAGATCTGATTTTACCAACTATTAGGATTATTTCCTGAATGCTTTAGAGATGACACCATCTGGATGCATTTCTGAAGTATCAGGTTTCCTCTTGGATCATTATGCAAATGTTTATATTTACAGATAACACCTTGTAACTGTCTATGGCTTTTTTAGTAGTGCTAAAAATAATAATGAATTATCATGTCTTTAATATAATTTATGTAATATACTATGTGGAACTGATGCAATTACAATCAGTCCCCATCTAAAATAGTATCTGAGCCATTTTCAAAGTATGTTCATCTTCCTAATAGCTGTGTTACGCAGTAATAATTATAACCTGCCATTGTCTTACAGAAGGAGAACTGGAAAACATAGGTTCTGTATACACTGTTTTTTGAGAGCAGGTTCACCAACTGACCATGTTGTTCATGAGGAGTGGTGCAAAGCCCAGGTTTAGGGTAAACCAGATGCTGTTCACAGTAGGAAAATTTCTAGTACCTCCTGCATTGTAAAGTGCATTGAAAGGCACCATTATCTGCAGTGACAGCAGATCCACCCCAGCAGAATGTCTGGCCATTTTCATATTTCTTGCCTGCCTTTGCAGTGACATTACAGGACTAATATCATGCATGCAAGAGAGAACAAAATTCTTAGAAGGTACTGATTTACTGTTTACAAGGGAAAGTAGGAATTTTAGTCAGTCCTCATTCTGATTGATTACAAGGACAAGGTAGATACATGGAAACACATCTTCAGCATATACAAGCATATGACAATGCTGTGGCCAGACAGCTCAGGTTCAGTATAGATTCCATCACTGAGGCTGCATAACTTACCTTGTATCACACAGTGAGTATGTGATAAAAAAGCGAATTAAATTCTCTTATTTCCATATGCTACAGTAATATTGTAACTATTGGGCTTTCTGTCCTATAACTGAAGCAACTTCCAGTTAGTGTTCAAAAAATTCTTAGAGGGCAGGAGATTATCCTGTGTACAGAGGTATTAGCTCTGAACCCAAAGGCTGCAGTGTTTAACTAATTGGGATCATAGGTTTTTGTTTTCTGTGCAACTTGAAATTCAAGACAGAGAATTGCAGAAGATCAAATCTTTGCATAGCCTATCCAAATGACTCAGTAGGCTATTTTGCCATGTTGTCCTATGATTAACTATAGCAGGTAGCAATTAACAAGGAAACCTGGACAATCTGTCTGGCTTTCTCCTCTCTAGCATTTCAAAGGCACCTAGAAACTTGGCTTCTAAGTACTAAGCAGATTTTAGACCCAAAGGGCATGAGATACATAAAAGTTATTCTGGCTGTAATAGAAAATGGAAAGGGCAGATTGGTAGCATTACATCAGAGAACACAGTTTCTCCAGCATAAAAGAGGAATAGATTGTGATACCAGGTTGGACTAGCTCTTAAAATTTTTAGACTTCAGATGAGATTAATACGCTATTTTTTCTCTCATACTTCTAGCATTATTAGAAGCAAGAGAAGAATATAATGCTTTTGTGTGTAATTTATTCTGTCCCCAACCTGTAGATGTCTAATCTTATACTCTGGGGAGAAATTTCAGAGCTCGACTCCAAATTTGCAGTACTTGAAGAGACGTCAAAGCAAACATAGCTGCAGACATGTGAACAACAAATCTGATACTGAAAAAAATGTAGATAAGAAAGTCAACTACCAGTATAACTCATTGCTACAAAATGTACTGAAACTAACAATTCAGGAGCAAACAGAAAACACTTGATTATTTATGAGTAAGCATATAGCAGCCTTCCAGTACCTAAAGACAACCTTTAAGAAAGATGGAGAGGGACTTTTTACAAGCACATGTAGTGATAGGGCAAGGGGGAATGGCTTTAAACTGAAAGTGGGCATATTTAGATTTGATATTAGTAGAAATTCTTTACTGTGAGGGCGGTGAGGCACTGGAACAAGTTGTCCAGACAGGCTGTGGATATCCCATCCCTGAAATTATTCAAGGCCAGGTTGGACAGGACTTTGTGCAGCCTGATCTACTGGAAGGTGCCCCTGTCTATGGCAGGGGAGTTGGAACTAGATGATCACTTATGTCCCTTCCAGTCTAAACCATTCTATGTAATGATTCTATGATAACGACAATATCCAGGTTTAAAACAGAATTTAAACCAAACCAGAACCAAAAGAACAATTGATTAGAATTACTGGGGGTATATTCCTACAGAATTATGGGAATAAGTGTATATCACTGTGTTTAATTATTCCATGGCTATTGGAGAAGGGAGAGACAGTATGATCAGGAGATGGTGCTCATTGTGTGAGAGACAAGGACTACTGTGTGAAATAAATATTTCATATTTGCATAGCAGTAAGTATTACAACTACAGCCTCTTATCTTCGATGCCTGGAGCTTTAGACAAAACTTAATCCTAATGTGATTCTTCCTGTGGTAATTTCTAGTATGTATAAGTGTGAAATACCCTTTGTCAAAAACATTCTTACATTCTTTTTACTGATTGGGAAATATGAACCAAGATGAAATTAATTGCATAATGAGAAATGGTGCCTAAGAGTCTAGTAGTCACGCTGGAAGTTAAGAGATCTGCAGTGTGTTACAGTTTTAGTTACAGTGAATTGATATCTGGTTTTGGTCTTTGTAATTGCATTTACTTCTGCCCTTATTTACATCATAATTGAACACATAGCGAAACAGTTTGACCTGGAGAAAAGAATCTTAAATATATTGGCATGTTTCCTTATTCAGAAGAAAAGCCATCAATAAATATCAAAGCAGGAACTTCTTTAATCAATTTCTTAAAAATTATGATCTATAGTGTGGCCAGCAGGACCAGGGCAGTGATCATCCTCCTGTACTTGGAACTGGTGAGGCCACAACTTGAATCCTGTATTCAGTTTTGGGCATCTCACTGCAAGAACGACATTGTGGTGCTGGGAACTTGTCCATAGAAGGGCAATGGAGCTGGGGAAGGGTCTAGAACATGTCTTATGAGGAATGGCTGAGGGAGATAGAGTTGGTTAACCTGGAGGAAAGGAAGCTTAGGAATGTCCTTCTTGTACTCTACGGATACCAGAAAAGAGGTTGTAGCAAGGTGGGGGTTAGTCTCTTCTCCCAGGTAACAAATTACAGGACCAGAGAAAATGGTCACAAATTTTGCTGGGGGTGGTTTAGATTGGAGAAACATATCTTCCTTCAAAGGATTATCAGGCATTGGAAGAGGCTGCACAGGGTAACAGTGTACTCACCATCCCTGGAGTTACTTAAGAGAAGTGTAGGTGTGGCACATAGGGACATGGCTTAGTGTGCTAGTACTCAGTTAACTGTTGGACTCGATGATCTCAGAGGTCACTTTCAACCTAAGCAATTCTGTGATTCTTGACTGATAAGTCACAAAGCAGGATCATGATCCACCATGAAGCTCAATGTACAGTATCATCTCAAGCTTTTCCAACTGGCACAGAAAGAGGCTTTCATTTCAAGCTCCTTAAGACCTTCTGAGCATTAGTGTCGCTTCTTTCTCACAACACAGCTTCTGTGGTATTTTCCACCAAGAAATTTTATTGTGCACTTGGTTTTCTGTTCAAGATTTTAAAGTGGATGAATTTGGCTCTCTTTTGAGTCAAAGGTGATTGATGTAGTTCATTAATCAATTCATCTGTTATTAGTATGCAAAACTAAAGTGGAAATTCTGTGAAGATAGGATAAGCGTCCAAAGGATTGGGAAACAGGACTGCAGAAGACCAGTTAGACCAAACTTCCACTGTGAAATGGGATAAAAAGTTAATAGTTGGAACTGATCTTTCAGAAAATATTTCTAATTAGAAGTAGCTCAGATTTAGTATCAAATGGGATGTATAATTAAAAGTAGAACAATATAAGAAAATAAAAATTAATTGCTGTTCATGAAGTAGCTGTTCATCACTCCCTCCTGTGCAGTTTAGCATGACTGATTTTTTTCTGAAATGACATTGCCACCCTTGATAAAATCATCACTGTCCCAGTGTCAGACACTATACAAGCAACTATCTACATTTAAATACACATATGGTGCAAGGGAGAGATTTTAAAAAGTATTTGGGCACCTCATTCCTAGCATTGGAGTCCTCTAATATCTTTCCTCATTAAGTCACTTTTATCCATCAAGCACTTCCTATACTAAGATATGAATCTGCTTTTCAAGTATTATTTATTAAATTCTCAGGGCTCCATGAGTTTGGCAGACTGCAGGAGAGCTATTTTAAAGACTGGCACATGCAAGTTTAAAGGTGCTAAATGGATAAGGCACATCAGTGGAAGAGCTGTGGCAAGTACCTAGCAGACTTACATTCTAGAACTCTGCATTCAACATTTCCTTATAAAGTTGCCTGTATATAATATAAAACCCCAACGATGTGCACTTTAATAATCTTTCTTGTGCTCTCCGTGAGATTCAATACATGGGTGGTTTCATAGGAGTCAAGAAAAATGAAGTGCAAATAGTTTCAATATGAGTTCTTAAGACCACAAGTAAGTGAGATTTTTCCAAAGTTCATCTTTCTGCTGAAGTTTATTGTGACTTGTTAGTTGTTTGGGGTATTTTTCAGTCTTGTGCAATGATTTGTCAATCTTTATTGTCAGAGAATATGGAACTGTTCTATGCAACTTTCTTTGCTTTTTGGATGACAGCAGGAAGAGACTGTCAAAGGTTAGAAATGGCAAAATTTACTTTCTTTTATACAAAATAGAAACAGGAAATATATAAAAATCTGCTTTCTTTTTTCACTTTATAACAGATATTACAAATTACCTCAGATGCAAAGTGTCTTATTGAATGCATTTGCAGCAGTATAAATTATATAAAATGCATAAGACAACTTCATATATAAAGTATTTTTATATAAACTTTCTCTATAGGCAAAGAAAAGCCATAGTTTATAAAAGAAGTTCCTACATATTGCTCAGCTAACATTGGCTCCTGAGTTGTAGTAGCTGGCATTCCCTTAAGTGATACCTAAGTCACTTAATTTTTTTCACTACCACTCAAGGGAGTCAGAAATTCTGCAACACTGGCAAGCCATACAATTGTAAAATACTGTATGTAAAGGCTCTTCTTCATCTTTTCTACTTTTCCAGCTGTACTATTTGGACTAATAAAAAGCATTGCCATTATTTACGGACTTTTCCATGCCTATGTTCTCAGGCAGCTGTGATTACATTACTGCTGGACAATTTTCTGTGGCACTTTGATACAGCATGACTTGGATATAGTGAAAATAATGAGGTTCTGAATCTGAAATATGTCTTGAGCCTTATTTTAAACCCTGCAGCATCCATCTTCAAATTGAACCCCCATACAAGCGTAAGTATAAGCACCCACTTAATCATTTTGCTGAATGGGAATGCTGATGAGCCACAGAAGCAGAAGAGTGGGAAAGCTTACTGAAAGGTTTTCATAGAGCTTTACTCTGTGCCCCAGTTTCTTGGAATATTGTAACACCAAGGGTGTAGACCAACATAAAAACCCAAAACCAAGCAAACAAATGAAAAATCCCAGAAAACAATTGAGGAGGAAAATAAATGAAAAAAAATAATTTTGAGCCATCTCTGCTAAAGAAAATGTTTAAAATATGTATAAATAAATACTTCCTATTTTCAGATATTTATGCAATGTGAAACATAATTGTTTTAAGGAATATGAAGGTTTTGAAAATTAATTTAGTGCTATACAAAAAAGAAATAACAGTGACTAATAAGGGATTATTTGCAAAAAGCTAAGCCAATTCCAAATTCTTCTGAAATCTACTAGGTGCTATTTTAGATGTGCCAAGTGTATCTCTCTGCTCTTTTTCTTTTTACTCTTCCTATAGATTTTTTTACAAAACCTGCTATGAAAGTGATAACTTCCTTTTTTTTAATGATTGATTGATACCACTATCAAGATCCAATCTCTCAGGCTGCCTCACTGCTGTCAGAGGGAGAAATCCATCCCTGTTATCATTTTGATGAATTTAATCAGGTCAGTATTGTACCTCATGCACATTTTTTGAATACGGGGGTTCTAAGAGAAGAACCTGAGCATTTTTCAGCTGGAACTGTTATATAGAAATATTCATGATCAAATTATGAAAGTCTTGGACACCTCCCCGGGGCTGCATGAAATTTAAACATTCAAGTGCAGAAATTCAGATACTAATTTTTTTAGCAGATGCCTTGTGTTCTCGTTCTAGGCACAACCAGACACATGTCAGTATTTTATGGGGGCTGAAATGTTTGGCTTCTGACTCACTAAGAAGCTTCTTCCAGAGAGCAGACACTCCCACAGTCCATACTCATAAGTGTCCCAGTGACCCACCTTCGTATGGGTGCCTTTGTCTTGTATTAAGAGGATCTACAGGATCACTACAGCATCACATCAAAGGATCTTTGTATTCATACAACAAGACTTGAGAAAATTTTATCCACTGACCTACCTATAATTAAAAGGTACACAGTCTTAGAAAATAAAGATGTTGGGGGTTTAATTACTTGAACAATTTTGCATTATCATGTTTTACAAGTGAAAGAACAAGATTTCATAGGAAAGGGGAAGTTATTATATGCACTGAAATGCTTATTTTTATTAGTGTGTGTGTAGTGGTTTTGCATAGCCAGGTTTTTGGTGAGGGTGGGGTGAGTGGCAGGTTGGGAAGCTACAGTGGTGGCTTTTGTGAGAAGCTTCTAGAAGCTTCCCCATGTCCAGCAGAGCCAATGCCAGTGGCTCCAGGATGGATCTGCCACTGTGGCAAGACTGAGTCAATCACTGGTTTTAGTAACACCTCTGTGATATTTAAGAAAGGAAAAAAGGTTATGGTGCAGAAGTAATTGCAGCCAGAGAAAAGAGGTGTGAGAATATGTGAGAGTAACTATGCAGACACCGAGGTCAGTGGAGAAGGAGGACGAGGACATACTTCAGGCACAGGAGCTGAGAATCCCCTGTGGCCTGTGGTGAACACTATGGTGAAACATCTGTCCCCCTGCAGCCCACAGAGGTTAATGGGATGCAGAGATCCACCTGCAGCCTGTGGAGGAGACCCATGCTGGAGCAGGTGGATTTGCAAAGGAGGCTGTGACCCCATGGGAAGCCCATGCTGGACCAGGCTCCTGGCAGGGACCTGCAGACTCATGTAGAGGGGGAGACCCATGCCAGAGCAGAGTTCCTTGTAGGACTTGTGATGCTGTGGGGAACCCATGCTGGAGCAGGCTGTCTGTGAGGGACTGGACAGCACCATGAGTAGAGTGACCCACGCTGGAGCAGTTCATGCAGAACTGTAGCCCGTGGGAAGGACTCACCTTGGAGAAGTTCATAGAGAGCTGTCTCCCGTGGGAGTGACCCCACACTGGAGCAGAGGAAGGACTCCTCTCTCTGCGAGCAGAATCAGAAACCATATGTGATGAACTGACCATAGCCCCCATTCCACTTCAGTGCTGGTGGGGAGAAGGAAGAGTTGGGAAGGAGGGATGGGTAGGGGAACGTGTTTTTAAGCTCTGCTTTATTTTCTCATTATGCTGCTCTGATCTTGTTAGTAATAGAATAACTTAATTTCTCCAAGTTGAGTCTGTTTTACCTGTGATGTTATTCAGTGAGTGATCTCTCCTGGTCCGTATCTCAACCCATGAACCTTTAGCTATATTTTCTCTCCCCTGTCCATTTGCAGAGGGGAGTGAGAGAGCAGCTTTGGTGGGTGCCTGACATCCAGCCAGGGTCAACCCACTACAGTGTGATATATATGTTTCATAGCAAGCATTAACTTTCTTATTTTTCAATCGAAAATTACATTAACTTAAGAGGAGCAAGATTTGGGTTTAGCTGTCCTTAAGAATGTCTGTTTTGGATTCACAGAAAAATGGACACACATGTCAGGAGAGGAATTCTCATCCAAAGAAGAAGACAAAAAGTCTTTCTTTGACTGTAACACCAACTGTTACTGAATCATATCCTGGGTAGACTGGATTCTATAGAGTGTGTGGCAAAAAGAATATTTAAAAGAATATTTGAATTTGATCGTTGCTTCTGACAGCTGGCAGCTTTTCCAAAAGCGTAATTAACAATGCAAAGGTCTTTGTACCATTGGTTTTGTGATCTAGTGCACAAAAGAAGCAGAGAAAATATGAGTGGAAAAAAAGGCTCAAAGTTCACAGGTATCAATTTAGAACTAGAAAATGGAAAACTCAGACATCAGAAAAATATTTGTATACTATGAGGAATGGTACAATTTTCCCAGGAAAGCAAATGCAGTATGGAATTTGGTTGAGTGCATCTTCTGTTGGATTATTACAGCCATTAAAAAGTAACATTAGGCTTATAAATGTAACCAGGGAATAGCATATAATCAAACTGTAACAAATGGTTTTCTGAACAGCTGGAGTGTACCAGTGTTCTTTTCTTTTACATGGTTGGGTTTATATTTCCCTAGTTTTTGATAACTGTACTAGACAATTGGTTCCTATATGGGATCTTTTTCACTATATGACCTAAGTTTTAACAGTAAGAAAGAATGGATCTTTCCCTTGCAGATTCTGGGAACTTTTTATTTTACTTTCTGTGAAACTTGGTTCAGAATGTACGTCCTCAAGACTTCCCACTTCTGCCAGGTCAGACCCTCACACAGAGATGAGCACAATAGGCTTTAACATGTTATGGGTTTCACATACCTTTTCTACTTTCTATCATATAGTGTTTCTCCTGAAGGGAAGGAAAAGCTATGGGAAGTAAGAGAAAATGAAATTTTTGTGACCCATTTCAAGCTCCAGCCAATGAGGGTACAGTAAAAAAGGGAACTTCTGTAAAGTGGCAGTGATTATTTTCCACACAACATCTCTTAATCCCTTTTGTATTTAGCTTAAAAGCTGTTTGGGGTCAGACTTCCTTTTGATAGCAGATATAGACCCTGACTCGATGTTTCTGTGCAAGGGAGTGGATTCCAGCAGCAGAGAAGCAGGATCTGCATGGACATCTCTGCTAAGATACATGGGAAACGTGGGAACAGATAGTACCAGCACCGAGAGAAGAAAGGGTACTGAACTTGCTTGGTACCTGAAGAATAACACATTATACATACTTGGGGAAAAAAAATATTTGTTTGACATGTGTAAATCAATCTAAGAAATTTGGATAATCTACATGGTGGTGTTTGGAAACAGATCATAAGAAAAAAAAGTCAGTTTTTCTGTGATCAAAGGTACTAGCAAAAAACACTAACATATCTTATGTTTTCTGTTAAATCTCTTTGTGTGGAATCTGGTTTCAAAAACCTGTAATAGGTTTGCTCTTAAGTCAAGGGCTTGATAAGGAGAGAACAGTAGATTTGGCAAGTCTGAGAAGAAAGCTATTGCTTATTTTTGTTGACCTTTGCATTCACCTCACTGCTGAAAGCACATTTTTTCAGAATTATGCAGAGAGGAAATCTGTTCATATTAATGTCCTGACATGTTGCCCTCCTGCTCAGATTTTATCCTAACAAAGGATGTTGCAACATGGTAAAAGAACCCATGGGAGCTATAGATATAGTACTGATGTATTTTTACTGTTTAGGACCCTGAGTCATGTTAAGGCAGAATATGAAATAATAAACATTAAAAAAAATAGTCTTTTGAAGCTGTTTATATGTCTTATTCAATAAATGTCTCATGCAGACTGCACGAATAGCCCTGGCGACACCCTGAACTTCCCCCTCTCGTGTGAGTGTGTGAAACATTAGCCTACAAAATTAAGGCTTTGGGGAGCAGAAAAGTTCACGCAGGAAGAGAACTTGATCCACAAACACCACTCTGTGATGCTGAAGAGGCATCCTTTTTACTTAGGACTGATTATGTTAGACTCCTGATACAGTCAATGGAGAGAAACAGGAACATTTAATGTTGCAATTCATCTTAATCAAAGGGTTCATCCACCGTAGAAGTACTGATCACTCTCCATTGAATCAATTGTCAACATATCTATAGAGACAGACTTCTCTATAAATGTATCTGTAGTGTATTTGCCTGTGGTGAAAGGAGACAAATACCACTCCCTAAGGATTTTGTTGTTACACAGATGTTATAAAAACTAAATCAGTATGAGATGATTGGTAAATATTGGGTTAGGACACCTGCAAAACCAGGCCTCAAGATTCTGAGGCTGGGCACCACAAATTTGCAGACACTTTCTGTCCCTAAAGACTCATATATCCCTGTGACTAAAATTTGTACTGACTTACCTTGGAAGGTGGTTATAGAGTCTGTGAATTTGTATAATTTTGACAATCGTGATAGAAAGCCCAGAGAAGAAAGTATGTACACTAGCTTTGAAACGGGACAAGAATATCATGCCAAAAAACAAATTGTAGCGCTGTGTGTCATCATTCTTCAACTAAATGCAATCCATCCTGTGCAGGGATTGCCAACTGAAACGGGAATATCATGCCAAAAAACAAATTGTAGTGCTGTGTGTCATCATTCTTCAACTGAATGCAATCCATCCTGTGCACGGATTGCCAGCATAATAAGTGATTGAATATCCATTCATATAATTATGACTTGTGAGATGAAATGCTCTATTCAAAGAATAAAGGGTCATTGTTAGTGCTAAAGTACAAAAGAAAACCAGCATTTATAATATCATGCCAAAAAACAAATTGTAGTGCTGTGTGTCATCATTCTTCAACTGAATGCAATCCATCCTGTGCACGGATTGCCAGCATAATAAGTGATTGAATATCCATTCATATAATTATGACTTGTGAGATGAAATGCTCTATTCAAAGAATAAAGGGTCATTGTTAGTGCTAAAGTACAAAAGAAAACCAGCATTTATAGGAATGGGTTCATCCCATTCTGACACAGTTGTGAAACAGTTCAGATGAGCACAACCACCAGAGCATAGAATCAAGTCTTTCATGGTACCTGTCAGCAACATGTTTAAAATCACTTTTTGAAACCTACATGTAGGAAAGTGTTTAAAAAAATCTAAACATTTATGTAGAACCATATTGCAGACTCCCTGAGACATCCACCTAGAGCTGTCATGTAAGACACAGGATCTATGGGAGGTCTCTGAAATGGCCTTTTGGAGTCAGAACAGATACCTTAGTATATCTGAAGTGCACTGCAAACCTCACTGCAAGCATGTGAATTCATCTGTACGCAGAGTGTTTCGCTCCTGACAGACAAATACCCAGGGCCATTTGGGAGGCCTCTATAGTGCCCAAGACCCCAAGGCAGAGCAGACCAGCACCGTGTAATATTCACACCAGCCCTTCCCTGTCCTGGTGTAAGAACTACAGACCAAGTGAGGTTCTGCATAACACCTGAAGTGACACTGCAGAACCTCTTTCCAGACACCAAAATTCTGCTCTGGGCAGCCAGATGTGAGCTTACTGTCTGTGCATGGAGACAGTGGACTTCTAGGTATTGCTGTTGGTATTAAAATAAGCATTTAGTGAGATACCCTTATGTGTCCCTCCTGGCTGATCTAGAGGGACACACATTTTTCCCAGGTCCCATGTCCTATCTTCCAGTTTCCCTAGGATACTGGGCTGTGAAGCCATCCAAGTGGCACCAAGTGAGTGTGTCAAACACCTGAATACTTCCATGGTCCTGAGATTTATTTGTCTGCACCCTCATGCTGACCACCACCTCACCTGCCTGAGCCCTGACAGGAATGAGGAGATGGGGTGGTACAGGACAGTGAGGGGCTGTGAGGTGACCACAGCCCGGGGTCAAGATGATATCCCCGCAGGAGTGACAGCAGCTCTCCATGTTGGCTGCCCCCATGGGCCAAAGCTGTGGGGTTTATCCATTCCATAACATTTAATGAGGCTGAAGAGCAACAGTCTTTTCTCCTCAGCCAGCCAGGGCTGGATCTTTCCTCCAGCTCTGGCTCCCTCCATTGATGTGGTGGCTGTGCTACAGTGGGCAGTGTTGGTGGTGGCCATGTCACAGGAAGGAGAATGATGGTGGTTGCTATGACACAGGGGGTTGGTGACAGCCCAGCACAGGTATAAAAAGGGCTGTGTGATGAGTCAGCCCAGAATGGGAGTGAGCAGGAAGGAGCATGAGGGCTGAGGCAAGAGGACAGAGACTGAAGGGCAAAATGGCTGAGTCCACACATCAGGCAAGGGTTGCCTGTGGTGTGACAGATGGCAGCTGCTCCTCCTTTTCCAGAGCTGGAGACACACAAGGGCAAGGCAAGATCATGGCCCTGTGTCCTTGGCCACACAGCCAGAGATTTGTTACCTTCTTCAAGGACCCTAGCACCAAGTTAAGGCATCAAGAGTCTAGCAGAGTCCTGGGCAGCGGCTGCCCATAGTGAGTGAGGCTGGATGCTCTGCTGTCTGTTCTAACTTTCACAGCCACAGGCCCAGGCAAGAACAGAATCAGACATGGCAAACACTGATCCTTAGCCACACAGCCAGAAAGTTTCAGCAACACCAGATCAGGATGGAACAAACTCCTTGCTTTCTGGTCTTCACAGCTCTGTAATGTGCCTGTAGTAACACTGCAAGTTACTGATATGACAAACTAAAACAGAAAACTCCTTGGTGTGTTTTAAATGTCACTTTTGAACTAATTTAGCTTTTGGAGTGAAGGCAAATAGTACTGTGGTGTCTCAGTGGAGACTAGATACCAATCATTTTGTGTGCCTGGAAGCATATGATTCATTTTAGGATTTGCTGTGTTAGACAAGTACCTGTGTTGTCCCATGCCTTAATGTGACACAGCTGAAGTTCCTGCACCTAGGAGGACATTCTCTATGTGATGCTGAGCATTCACCAAGTGATCCACAGCCAGGGGAGACCTGACCTCCTCATGGGCTTTCTCCCAGGCTGAGGAAGCAGGATGGCTCCAGCTAAGGATAAGCCTGTGTTTTCCTTCTTCTCCTACACCTGTGGCATAAAGGTGCTGCCTGCACTAGCTCTTGTTGAAGAAATGAATGAGGTTTAGTAAACTTCACCAGGCATCTGCTTCTCAAAAATATGACCTAGTCTCAAACAGTTTTGCTTTTCTGGCTGAAGCATTTAAAATAACAACTTCTCAGGATTTAATCAGTCTTAATAAAGGAGTTATTTTGAATGTCAGAGTTCTTCCTATAATAATCAAATCTGGGTACAGTTAGTGTTTTGGCCCAGAACATAGCACAAATGAGAGCACTGGGTGGCCAGCACAGATAATAGTTTTTTTGCATTTGAAGCAAGCAGGTTTTCATCACATTGTGCTACTGCTCTTTAGCAAGACTTTTCGTTTATTCTTAACAAGAAAAAGGAGCTTGAAGAGTGCAGAGACTGTGTATAGTTTCCAGGAAATCCTGTCCTATGTCTCTTGAACTCTGTTGAAGAACCTCTTCTAGACAAAGGTTGTCCAAGGCATATATTCAATATGCAATTGGTATAGACTGGCAGCAGCATGTAAGACGTTCATCAGGCTTTAGTCTAAGAGCCTTCACTTTTGGGAGTAGGTGAGACATAACCACAACCCATAAAAATAGGAAATGAGTTATTTTCCTTGTTTCTTTTGTAGTCACCTGTCTGCCATAATATTAAAATGTTCCGTGTGCCTATGCACAGAGGTTACTGAGATAGTGTATAGATAGAATCATGGAATCACAATCAGCTAGGCTGGAAGGGACCATAGTGAGTCATCTGGTGCAACCTCCTTGCTCAAGCAGGTCCATCCTCAATCACATGGCACAGGATTTAATTCAGACAGTTCTTGAATATATCCAGTGAGGGAGAATCCATGACCTCTCTGGTCATTCTGTTCCAATGTGCAGTGACCTGCACAGTGAAGTTCTTTCTTGTATTCAGGTGGAACCTCCTGTGCATAAGTTTCTGCCCAGTACCTCATGTTTTATTGGTTTGCACTGCTGAGAAGAGCCTGACTCCCTCTTCTTGGCATCCCCCATTCATATACTTGTATACATTAGCAAGGTCTCCTCTCAGTTGTCTCTTCTCAAGGCTGAACAGGCCCAGCTCCCTCAGCCTTTTCTCATAAGTGAGGAGCTCCAGTCCCTTAATCTTCTTCAGTGGCATCCACTCCAGGAGGTATTATGTCCCTCTTGTACTGGGGAGCCCAGAACTGGACAGATTACTCCTGGTATGGCCTTGTGAGGCCTGAGTAGAAGGGCAGGATCACCTCACTCAACCTTGTGACATGGAAGATAATGTCACCTAGAGAAAGCAGTGAATATGTGGCTCATAGGATATCATAAAAAGGGACATATTTACTGTGTCAGTTTGACACCCTTAGAAAAGTTAGAGAATTCATGGTAAATCTGGAAAACTTTAAAAGCATTCTCTCTCTTCACGGTGTTAAGCAACATAAGTTAGATTCCAGATATTTCCTTGCTGTAAAGCTTTGGGTAGACTGATAATAGGTAAGATTTTTTTAAAAGATAATAGGAAGAAAGATTCAACTGAAATTATCTGAAATTTAGACATTTTAGTTTCTTTTGAAAAATCCACATATGCAGCTTTGTGTTTCTTATAAACCTGTACTGTCATGTAATTATTTTATTCCTTTCATCCAAGAAAAAGAAAAGAGAAGGATGCCAATTCTTGGAAGACCTACAGGAGGATTTTCTGATCTGGGTGTTTTTGCCATTAGACAGTGACCCAGCTTGTAAACAGTCATTAGGAAAGCTAGCTGGCAAAGTCAAAATTGGAAAGTGTGGGAGTGTTTGTGTTGACACGACTGAAACTTCATCACAGATTATTTAAACTGAGACTCTCATTTGATGGAGAAGGTGGGTTCTCACTTCTTTTTATTATCTCTCTGAATGACATTGAATAGTGTTCAAGGGCAGTGTGCCTTTTTTATTTGTAAACTGTAGAGTATCAGGTACTACTGGCATATTACAGAAGTGACACAGGTTCAGACAACTGAGAAGGAGATTGACTAGCATATGTAAACTGATTGCAGAGTAAGCTGTGAATAAGAAATAAAAAAGATGGTAGAAATCATTGAGGGAAGTACTTCAGCAGAGACAGCAAAATCTTTTAACCCAGCAAAGAAAGAGCTTAGAGGATCTGGAAGTGCTGTATATATATCTATTGGGGGAGGAGAAGAAAAAAACAAACAACTGCTTTTGGTCTGAAGATGAATAGAGTTTTCTGATGTTTGTAATACGAGGGGATGCATCTGATGACCTCAGAGTTTCTTTTCAGGTTTGGGAAGAATTTGGAAATAGCTAATCTGGTTTTGTCTTTAGACTTTGAAATTTTCTTAGGGCAAGACCCTGTCTTTATATTCAAGTGAGACACGGCTCTGAGCACTCTGTCAGTTCATTGAAGTGAAAATCAACACCATGTGCGTTTTGGTTGCCAGGAGTAGCTCTGAATACAGTAAAAGTAGGTAGTAGTTAACAGCACTTGCCAGTCATGGGTGGGATTACAGCTGTGGCACAACTCTATACTTAATTTGTGCCAGAGATATGAAAATCAGGTTAACCACCTTCCTTTTCCCACTTTTAGAAAGGCCTTGGAGTTGTAATTCTGCCTGAAAGGAGAAGTTTCTGGTATCACTGTATCCATCTGCTTCTTCACATCCAAATGAGTGAATTTGGCTCTCCAGGTTTCTATCTCAACTTCATCCCTTCTCTCTTGCTCTCTTCCCCTCACTTCTCTGTCCCTTGTTTGGCTCCAGTCTTTGATCTTTGGGGAAAATGCCAAACTGAATCTTGTTGCTGCCAAGAAGCTTTGAGCCAATGCTGGCAAAGAAGAAAAGCTTCAAGTTGTACAGCATGGCATGTGCCTGAAGCCTTCTGATGTCTGGGTTAAGCAGAAACACTTAATCTCAAATATTTTTCAATTATGAGTTCCACAGAATGGCCCTGATTCAGGCAACTGACTGATAGTTCAGCACTGAATTGAATTATAGGCTCAAGCTGTCTCTCTGACCTATTAGCATCCCAAATATGTGTGTGTTTGGAGTTGGGTCCCCCCTTCCCCCTAATTTATTATGGCTTTATTTGATGCAAAACTGACGTAGTGGTAAATTGATTGTGTGCCTGTGTTGGTATGACATCCTTGTCTCTCTCCTGCTGTAAAGCAATGACTCATAATTCTTCATCAGGAAAAACCTTATAAAGAATTTAAAAATGGGTGTTTGATGCCATTAATGTCAACAAACTGTGTTTCCATTTCTTCATTGCTGGCAGCTATTTTAAAAAAGATTATAAGTAGTACAAAAATACAGATGAATCCTCAAGTATTTGTGGATGCTGGAGTTTTCTGAAAGTTATTCATAAGACACACATGATATGAATATCATGCTAATCAATTCAATATAGCCAAGTGTGCTAATTATTATCCAGCAGCCAAAATTAGTATATAATCTAGATATGGACATTAAAAAAAATCCTAAGAAACAACCATCAGTTGTATTCTTTTAGTTTAGAGGAGTTAGAGGGGAGATGTGTTACTCTTTATTTGCTTCAATGTCTTCTATATTTATAGAAAAATATTAAAGCAGACAGGCTAGAAGTAAATGGTTCACAATGGACTTGGGCAGAAGAAAATGAATGGGCAAAAAGACAAATATGAGATATTTGGTTTAGGAAACAGGAAATGTTTTTAGTGGTGAGGGAAACTGAACAGTGAAATAGATTGCTTGGGGATAGTGTGAAATCTCCATCACTAGGATTTGTAAAAAGTGTAAACAAACATTGGTCAGGAGTGATTTAGGCAGAAATGATTGTGCCTAGGGACAGAAGGATGTAATACATGACCTCCCTTTGGGAATTATGTCATTATATGTCTCTTTACTGAGGGCCTTGGAGAAGTCCAGGAATCATGTGAGTATGGAGAATGATTGTTCCTCCTGATATTCTTATCGGTGTAGTTGTAGTTTGTATTAGTGGTGCCTTTCCTTTTGAAGATGTCTACAGAATACTCTGACAAAATTTCTGGTATTTCCTAAGCACTTTGGAAAAGGAACACTGTAATTTGCACAAGAGACTAATCAGAACATTTTGGCCTAAAATTCTGGAAAACTTATGCTCTTTTGTATATGTTTATAAAAGCTGTAGTCATTTTCTTTCTGTAAGAATTTCAGTGATGAGTCTCATCAAGGACGTAAAAACCACTTTAGGTGTGATGTGAAGCTTGTTTATGACAGTAGAAATTTTCACATTACTTCTTAATTGGCTTCATGTCAGGCTTTTTGTGTGCTGTTCATATAGTGACTGATATTTTCTCACTAGGAATAAACACCAAGCTTTACAAATATCACATTTATCTCAGTCAAAGGAAGTTTTTTCCAATTCCACGGTCAGCTGCATGTGTCCAACACCATGTTCCTGGGATGTGTTGAGGAAACCTGTGATATATCTGTTGAGTTAGATCTGTCTGCCTTAGTGACTGCAAGAGACTTTGAGTATTTATGCCTGTTAAGGGATCATGATACATCTTTTGAAGAGACAAGCTATGTTATCAAAATGCTGTTAGCCATACAGAAAAGCATCATAACCCCTCATCTCATTTGTTTAAATGCATCTCAGACTGAATTTAATGATACTATTTTTACCCAGACATATTTCAGACTACACCCACCACTGCCTGACATAGATGACTCTCTTAAAAAGCACAAAAAGCATTTTAGAAACTTGACTGCAATTGAACCTATTAACATTTGTTATCTTGAGACCCTAATACATTAAGATCAGAAGTTTTCAGACATCTAAGTGCTGTTTAAAACTGTGGTTTATTTTATAAGGTTGCTACACAAATTAATATTCTTCTTCACCACCTTCCCTATGCCTCTATGTGCGTCTTTCCCATCTTTTCCTCCTCCTCTTACGCCATGCAGTTATTTGCTCAATTTTATAATCTAGGAACACCTGCTCTGTATGCATTATTAGAAAATAGTTAATATTGAAATTAGCAAACCATGAGAAGTAAGTTACAGTAGGACAGAATACTAATGTCCAGACATTAAACCAGTATAACTCAACAGTGCTTTGGCAGGAATGTTAGAGAACTATGGGACTAATTATTATTGATGAAGATATAAATACAAATTTGAAGGTAGGTGGGTTGTGACTCTGTATAGCACTTTCAGTGCTCCTGTGCAGTACAATACAGTTGATGTTATCTCTTCAGGTTCTTAGTTGTTATCTTTTCCATGAAAAGCAGGAATATTTGGGAAAATTACATACATAGCAGTGTTGCCCAAAACCACATTTCTCTCATATATACTGGTTTTGATAGTGAGCTGGTGAGTTATGATGCCTTGAAACTTGGATGGTTGTTCTTCAGCAAAATCCAGGGGTGTCTGCAGGAGGGAAAGCCCAGGATGAGCACAACCTGTGGTGCTGGAGAATCATAGCTGGAGGCTATCACAGCTCCTTCCCTCAGGGAACCCTGATGTGGCCCAAGCTCTGAATGTCTGTCTCCCTGTGACTTGCTCTTGAGTAAAACTGAACACCTGTGTAAATTATAATTTCAAACAGGTTGCAGGAGTTAAACACGGGATGACAGAATGTTACTGGTGGTTTTGAAACAGTGACAGGGAGACCCCTTCAGTTTGTATCAGTGATGCAAAGAAGAGGCAAGAGCCAGAGGCTGTGAGGGAAAGGCAGCTTTGTTTAAAGGTTTGTGTTTCTGACCACAGAAGCAGGGAGTGGCTGGGGCAAACTGCCATGAGAAGTGGTGGGTTTTTGTTCTTTTTGGGTCTTAAGACTCTGTATACTTTATTTCAGGTAAATAATGGGAAGAAGAATTATAGAAAGTGCTACATAGAATGTTGGAACAGGTGATCATATAGCTTGTTCTTGCTTTAACTTCATTCACATATAATGACTGCACATTTACTGCATGTCTCTCAAATCTACTTGTAACATGCTTCTGATAAACACTGAATGACAGCTTGTAAACTGGAGTGTTTTCTGCCAGTGCATCAAGTACAGACCTAGTCTCTTCTGCAACAGTCCCAGTAGGTGAAGTGGGTGAGTAAATGGAGGTGCCTGGCCTTGAAGCAGCTGTGAGTCTTCTTTATTTCATTTGCTGAAATCACAGAAAAGCTACTTTAGGTATTCTAAACCATCTAAAATGTAATATAAGGATCAGGATTCCTTTCTTCACGGGGAGAAAGAGTGCTTTGGTGGTTATATTTCAGTTAAAGCTACTCTTGTACTTCCAAGTGTATTCTTGATAGTTAAATTTCCTTAACTGCAGTCTGCACATACTGCATATAGATTTACACTTGACTAACAATTGATACTCTCATGCCATCTTTATGCCATCTGTTTGTGGAGTTGCACTGTAAGCTGCAAGCTCACTGCATTTGTCTTTATTCTCGATATTCTAGACAGATTACACCTAGGATGCCATTTCCCCCCCTCTATGTTTCATTTTTCAATTTTTTTTGGCATTGCTTTCCTAAAATATTCGAGGTCTAGGAGCAAGAATAGTATTTGAACTGTTGTGTAACGAGGAGCAGATAGTTAAATTATTTATCATTGTTGCAGTCACATTGAAGTTAAAGTTTTCTAACAGTAATCTCAGGTAGAGTAAACTGCACGTAAAGAATCCTTTGATTCCTATCAGAACTATATTCAGCTTCTAAATACTGGGAAAGCTGTTACTCAAAAACTAGTAGAGTGTGTGTCAAAGTGGCAGGTTGGTTTGACAAAATTAGCTACAGTATTAAACCACGGCCATTTGTAACCCCTTGTAGGTTTCTTCTTTGCTTTATAATCTCTTAGGCATCCATCTGTAACTGATTTTCTTAAATACTTTTTGTCACTGAAGTCTATAATATGATGTAGGGTATTTTTAAAACAGATGTTCTTTGAGTGGTTTAGTCAGCTCCAGTAACTGGTAAGAAATGGCTGAAATTCCTGCTTGCTTTGTGGAAAATATTTCTGAAAAAACTGAGAAAAAGAAGGTGTTTCTGCCTACAAAGTAGTTGTGCTGGTTTGAGCTGAAGTAGAGTTAACTTTCTTCACAGAGGCTAGTATGGGGCTATGTTTGGGTTTTGTGCAGAACACAGAGTTGATAAAGCAGAGATGTTTTTGTTATTGCTGAGCAGAGCTTGCACAGAGTCAAGGCCTTTGCTGTGATCCATACTGCCACACTGGCAAGGAAGTTGGGGATGCATGGGAGATTGGGAGGAGACATAGCTGGGACAGGTAATCCAAACTGACCAAAGGGATATTCCATACCATATGACATAATGCTCAGGATATAAGGTGGGAGGAATAAGGAGGAAGGGGGGACATCTGGAGTGATGGCGTTTGTCTTCCCAAGGGACAGTTACTCGTGATGGGCCCTGCTCTCCTGGAGATGGCTGAACACCTCCTGTCTGCGGGAGGGTGGCCGTGATTGAGAAGAGAGGGTGGACCAGATAAGCCATTGCGATCCCTTCCAGCATAACAGATTCTGTGCAGTTTGTATTTTCAGACTAAAAGGTAAGAGGGAATTGAAATTGTTGGAGGGGAGTGAGTGAGAGGCTGCGTGGTTCTTGGCTGCTGGCTGGGGTTAAACCATGGCAGTAGTCTTGTTTGTCTCTTACAAAAGATACCCAAAAAAATAATTAGAAAGAAGGCTTTGGTACGTGTTCAGTGTTGCGGGTTTATTTTATTTACTTGGTGCTTTTTTCAAATTCTTTTCATTGTTTTGGGCAACTGGCAAAGGTTCACTAAAGCTGTTTAGCAGCCACATAGTGTAGCCAGAGCAACTAGGCAACTACTGGACAGGACTGTTTTCCAATATTAATATGTATTCATTTAATGTCCCTTTGCTAGGACATTTGCAGAAACAATGACAGGTGGTTGTGTTTGAAGGCAGAGGAAAGAGCAGTGTGCTGCACATGGACCACAAGGGGCTTCTGAAGCCCTGGTTGGTTCTCTCAGGTAACCTTGAGCACAGTGAGGAAACATGTGGTCTTTACAGATTTGTTTATACTCCTCTGAACCAGTAAGTGTAATCCACCCTCTGTTACCCTGCTTTTATTTTATGGCTTTATTATACACGCATCATGTTTCTTTTTTTTTCTTTGTGATCATTCTTTTCATCCTTTCTTCATGAGTTTCTGGGACTTTTGATCTATTTGCTGTTCTGGTGCTTTGCCTCTCCTTACTTGTAGAAATCGAGAGATGGCAGCAGAACAGATGCTTCTTTCTACCTCACTGTTCACTGCCGTGCCCATATGGAAACTACATGCAGGGGCTTTTGAACTTTTGTATTTTCCTCTCTATTCTACGACATAAAGAGATTTATTTTGATTCTGCATAAATCAAGCTGTGCCATAAGAGTTTTCAGAAGCTGATGATACTTTTTTTTTTTCTGGAGAGTGCCTGCAATGTCTTGAACTCAGATAGTTTGGGAACTTCGTGTGCTCACCATCCTAATTGCCATTCAGAATAGATTATTGGACATGATTTTACAAAGAGCTTTGGGTAGCGATTGGACCACTGTAAAACCCATGATCTGCTAAGGGATAATTTGAGAGCTGAGAGTTTATGGGAGAATGCAGTGTATGATAAAACAATCTTTTTAACAGCCACAGTTTTCCTATATGGTATGTGTTTTGTTACTTTGCCAACAGCCAAGCTAGAGCAGCAGTAGCAAGAAACATACAGATGCTTCTGTTCTACACAGTTCTGCAGAGCTCACCAAACTGTACATCAGCTACAGGCAGCAGGATATCACTAGATTATTTTTTCAGTGTTTTTCCAAATGTCTCAGAAAGGGGCTGCTAATGTTTAGCAAGTCCTTTGGAGAATTCATCTCTGAGGTTTAGGTAGCTTCTTTGGTACCACAAAGGAAGTACTATTTTATTGGGTCCCAGCAGTGCACAGAGCAGACAGCATCCCATCATTTCCTGTTGCTGTCACTTGCTGCAGAGAAGCGGAGCTGACAGGTTACTGTAGAGAGCAGAGAGCTGTTGGTAAGCCTATTTGATTTTCAATTTTCTTACACTATGTGCAGTATGGCTGGGTATCCTGCACGCTTTTGTACTTTGTGAATAATTCCAGTCAGTCTCACAGATGGACTAGAATGTAAAGATCCATCTCAAAGAATGAGATGTAGCTGAAGCATGAATGATTGCAATTGAGAGTGCAGGTTTCAGTGCATATGACTTTATGTGGGATGCTGTTACCTGGAGGCTGGGTGTTTTACTGGCTGTTGATAAATATGCCTGCTGAGGTCACCAAGGGTACAAACAGGTATTAAACAAGAAGAGAGCAGGAGACCAAAATTCCCTTTTTTGTCCTGCTTAAATCAAGGGCACATTCCACCTTATCTCTGCAGAGGATTTGGTTTTTGCACTGCACACATCTATAATTGCTGAGGGTGCATGCATTCCACTTGCTGCACTGTATGACCCCTCTGAGCTTCATTTTTGCACTATAGAGATTTTTCTCCCTGGTGGTTAAGACTCAGGTTACAGAGTTTGAGCACCAGCTTCACAACCTATGTCTACCATGCATCACTTGGTGATCCAGGCTTTTCTGATTCTGCCAAAGTGGGCCTCCCTCTGTCCATGCTTATTGCCTGGCAGATACATAGCAGATGCCTCTTACAAGGTGATGTTGTGATGGGTCACTGCTGTTAACATTTGCTTCTCTGCCCTATCTTTGACCATATGGTACCGTGCATTTTTAAGACTGTAATCATGTCGAAAGTCTGATGTCATTTCAGGGCAAAGCAGTGGAAAGAACGGGGTCAGAGTGAAAGCTTTTATTCCAGTATAAATATCTGAAATAACACAGGCACTCCCAAGTCTTGACAATGGATTTCTCTTTCCATGTGTGTTTCTTTTTCTTTTTAATAAAATGTGCTCTGTTTCCAAATTCTCACTTCTGTCATAGAAGTGTTAGAATTAGATGAGCTACATGTTAACCTCTTGAAAGATTAGCAGTCCTGTAACACAGGTTTTAATGGCTCATTAGTGTAAAAGGAAATGTTGGTGGACTGATGGGACATAAACACAATTCATAATCAAAAGTAATATATTGCTCTGAGTTCACTTGTTAACTCCCTCTGGCAAAAAGGGCAAAGTGCAGCCATTAAAAGGCAGGAACCAAGAAAACACAGAGAAGTGCTTCTGACCTGAGTGCTATGCAGACAAACTCTTATCACTGAAGAAGGTTAGGTTGTTTTACAGGTCTAAGTGGGTGCCACTCTGTGGGATTAAGTAGAACTACTCAGCTTTACAGCAGCAGAGAATCTAACCTCAAATATTTAATAGTTTGATATACAGTTTGGAGAGTAGAAATCTACTGTTCATTTAGTTTTATGGAACATTTGAACCATTCTCATGTTTTCTATTTTCTCCAGCTCACATTGCCACCCCAAATGAAAATACTTGGAATATAAACAGTGAGATCTAGTTTAAAAATCATAGAAACATAGAATCAACCAGGTTGGAAAAGACTTCCAAGATCATCAAGTCCAACCCTACAGTGGTTACTAGACCATGGCACTAAGTGGAGATGGGTTTTAATTTGAATTGTTTTCTCTGCCTGTTTCTTCTGTGACTAGATCATCCCCTGTGTGCATCTGTCTCAAAAGTCCCTTTAGCAGAGGTATGGGTGTAGCTGTTTTAAATACATTGCCTGTAACCACTGATGAGACCATCACCACTAACTGTACATAAAGAATTGGTGTAAAAGAGTTTGTTTGGCATTGCTCTCTCCTGGGAGCTGACTGAGTAACCTGGTTACTTCTGTAATGTCAATATTTGACTCTAGAAACACCTAAAACAAAAAGAAGCACCTTAAATAAAAAAGGAAACACCTGAAAAAAGGAACATTTAAAACACCTAAACCCCACTTTTTTGAGAAGTTGCAATAGGATGCTGGATGGCATGTGAAGAGAAGGTGAAAGAAGAAGGCAGAGCATTTATCTGACCAAATACATATTTCTTATACAGTTGCTTACACCTAAGTTGGCTGTTGAACCTTCCTTTGTAGCCAGTGGAGAGAAACAGAAGCTTCTGAGATTTAGCTGGTAGACAGCTAAAATGGATGAACCACACCCTAAAATATGCCCTTTTCTGGATGTTTACAGGGAGAGCTTCGAGAGACTAGCTTCATAGCAGACATTTACTTAAGTGTCCCACTTCATGTGTCTTGATGTTACCTGGCTTACGTTTAGAGCAGTGGCTGTGAAACAGTGAAGGCATTGTATTGTAAATTCATCCTAGTGGATGTGAATCGAGGGAGGGTCTCCCTTGCACTGAACTGATTCCATTAGGTCTGATTTACAGCTCTATGAGGCACCAATACTCTGTACCATGTTGGTATTGGAACCTCAATGACACTTCTTGATCAGGTATCTGCCTGAAATTAAGTGGGATAAATCCCAGCCCAAGAAGTTCAGTGTCTGTTCACCTCCTCCAGTTTCATGAGGAATACTGAGAAGTCTTGGTTTTGTGCTCTGATGCAGAACAAAAAAAAACCCAAAACAAAACAAAAAAACCAAAACAAAACAAAAAAAAAGGTTTTACCTATTTATGTGAGCAACTCATGGCAAAACTACAAATGATCATGAGAGAACTAGCGAGGTTTGACTTTTAAAAATGAGGGATCAGTTTTCAATTACTTGAGGGGATACCCAGATGTGAAAATGTTAGTCTTTGGAATATTCCTATTATTTCAAACAGTTATTCTTTTAGTACCATTGCATAGTGGGATTTTTTAGTAGTTGCCATTATGAATTTAATATGCATGCTGTGTCCATATCTGTTTCTCAAAAAATATCCTGTTCTTGGAAGAGCTCAATTATGTTTCCCCTTCTTTCTCTTTTTACTATCATTCCCTTTGCTATCAATCCCTGCAAACTTTTTTTTTTTAAAAGAACACTGTATGTATATGTATCTTAAAGTCTATTGTTATCTGATTGTTATGTGGAGATCTGATGGTTTCCAAATGGAATTTTTGAGTGTACTAACATAATGTTGGCATTGTGCCTATATTTATTTTCCAAACAGTTGTGTTACCTCCAAAATGCAAGTTGTGTAGACAAAAAGAGCTTATGGTAGATAGCTGAAATTAAATTTTTCTCTAAGAAGTTTAGACTCTGCTAAGAAAATGTAGTTCTAAACAGAATGGTAGAGGCACTGCTGTAATTGATTGCTATGGTGTTAGCCTTGGTGATCAAGCTGACTGCACTGTGTAATTAATACATTGCAATGAATGCACTGGGTGATATCACTTAATAGGAGGGACTTGTGCTAACCATCATTATCAATACTGCTTTTTCAATTTCAGATTGTGGCTAACTGATCTGACATTAAATACCCCTTTACTTTTGTCCTGCACTGCAGAGATTAATTGTTTTGTGGCCTGAGATCAGCAGAATATTGATCTACAAGTCAAATCTGTCTACCCACCTTTTACACGCTTTTTTGATTACTACATGGCAGAGTAAATTAAACCAATCTGCTACTGTAAGCTTCTATTTCAATATAAATCTCGCCTTTTATCTTAAGCTCTTTATCACAGTTTTAACAGTGAATTCTGCTCACTCAGTTACTCCTGTCTGTTCGGATTCACCAGTTCTAGGATCCTTCATGCCAGACAGTATCAGTTTCAGTAGGATCAGAATAATTTACCCACTTTGAAAATGCTACTGTCATTTATTCTAGGAGTCAGCTGTCTTAGGAGGACCCAGGAAAGGCCAAAAGTAGTTTGCATTTATTGGCAAACCATCTCTTGTGTTAGTACTGACTTTTGACTGCAAAGATGAGAAAGTAAACATTATTTTGGAAACTATAGTCAGTAGAGATTGTTGAAGAATTTTTTCCATATTTAGAAAGGAATAAACCAAATGTTAATAAGGGAATTCCAAATTAATTAAAAAAAAAAGGGTAGTGCTTTAAAAATCTGGAGTTCATAAGTCAGAACAATGAAAGGTTGTAAATAATACCCTAAAAATGCCTTGGGTCCTATATCTATATATTTACCTAATCGAAATAGATTGTTTTATGACCAGAGGAGTAAGGTGCTGGCAGCAAAAAGCTATCCAACAGTATCCATCTTAGGAAAAATGCTAGGTCTGTCTTTAAGTCAAAATAGTGACAATTCAAGAAAAGCTGAAAATTCAAGTATGAATCCAGAAAGATCCAGTTTGTGTGTCTTGTGCTTTGCCAAGGAGGTTTGGGAAACCAGTCCTGCTTCTTTAGAAAGGAACTTGTGATTAACTCCACAGCACACTTTTGTCAATGACCAATGTCACCAGGCAGAATCGATACGATTCTGCGATTTGTGCACCCATATTCCTTTGCAATTACTGCAAGAAAGACTTGGAAATGAAAAGTAGTATGCCGTTGAGAACTCCAAAGTCTTTGTACAAAAATTATGGGAAAGTTCAAATTTGGTGACTAAACACACCACGCATCTAGAAAGAGATGAACAGGTAAAATGAAGACAGTTTCTGCTGTAGTGTGTATATAGTATAGAGTGGAAGGGAATAAAACACCAACGCCCATTGATTTTAATAGAATTGTACCTGACTTGCCCTTCCAGAAATAATGAGTTTAAACTCCACTTGTTCATGTAATAAAATCAATGATATGAAGAGGACTTAGTTATTTAGAAGTATTTCAATTAAAGCTGTCATAAACCTTAAAAGTTTCTAAACTCTGAAGCATGAGGTCTATTTTAAGAGTTTAACCTATCTTGTCATATCAAAATGAGCTGTGATATGGCAGATAACCCTCACTATTTTTTCAGTTTCTGCTAGACATTACATAGTGATTCCATATATAAAAGTGTGATGGGAGGATATCGGCTTTGCTTATCAGTGCTCAGGATGAGTATAAATCATCTTAGCAAGACTCTGCACATTTTACCTCAATTAGAATTGTAAAAAGCAGTTTTGCTGCTGATTTTGACTGCAGGGATGATTAATTAAACCTTTTAAAAAGTATTTTAGCAGCACAGATTAGACATGAAAATACTGGATTTTGTAAAGGTTTGGGGGACCATAAGGGTTGGGGACCATAATTCTGTGTTAACTTTGAAAACTCATTTGGTTTTGGACATATAACTTTCAGACATTGGTGAAAAATTCCACTGGTATTGAAGTAGTCTGGAGTTCCTATTAAAAAACAGTTAGTAAGCAAAAAAGGGTTGACCAATGTTTGAATACTGTAACATGTTCAAGTTTGCTAATGTTTTAAAAATCTTGGCCAATTATTATTTTGCTATTCTTTCTAGTAGTGACTGTCTCTTTATGAGCAGGAATAATGAATAATTACTCTGCCTCACTTAGATATCTCAAGCATCAGTAGCTGTCTTTCCCTTCACCCTGAATCAAGGTTGTCTAGTAGGTAGAAGAGAGAGATTTTGTTCTCTGCTAAAAGAAGAAAAGCTTTTAAGCTCTTTAGTGCACTTTTGTAATGGACAACAATTTTAACTTTTTCAGTATTGTCCAGTCTTATGATTTTTATAAATTATTGCTGGTTTTAATAATAATAAGATTTAATATTCTCTTTAGAGTCTGAGCTCTGGGAATTTGGGACTTATATGAAAAGCCTGGCTTGCACCAAGAGGAGGGTTTTTTTTTTGCTGGGGTTTTAGTGTTATCCCTAACAGCTCCATGGAGCTCAAAAAGCAATTTAAAGCAACTTCTTCACTTCTTTTTTTTTAATGCCATTCTGTAACAAGAAAGGAAGAACAAAATGCAGAGTCAAGCTTGATCATTTAAGAATAAATGCTGACTTTCAACATGTTCAGTCAGAAAATAACTGTTCTTTCCACTCACTCTGCCTTCTCTGTGGGATCTGTCTGGTGAACAACAAAGATATCTTCTAGAGGAGGTAAAAATAACACCATAGGAAAAGTCTAGTCTTGGGGTCTGAGATTCTCACTTGCATCACGGAAGCTCACCCTGGAAGGGCAATGATGATGTGAGATCCTTGAATACCAGAAAGTCCATCTCCTACTTTATGGAGGATTAGGAAAGAGGGCACTGACCAGAACAGGCAGATCTATGTTGATTATTACTAGTAGTACTTTTATGAATGGTTTCTTTTATAAGAAGTCACTTTATGCATGTGAGATGCTTGCAGTAATGTTGTACTTCACCAGAATGAACAAGTGCTGCTTCCAGTAACTTTGTTTTCCTGCAGAATTGTAGGCAGCAGAAAGGGGCACTCTGTCATCTCGGTGACATTTTTATAATCATTAACGTTTCAACTTGAAATTCTCAATAGCTGGAGAGAGGCTCAGTTGGTGAAATAAAAGTGTCCACAACGCTGATTAGAAGCTGAAAGGATTAGCTTGATGTCTCTGATGTTAATGCTTGCTGAAATGAAAAGGAAAAAAATGTTCAAAGGCCCAGACGTAATGTACCTGACTTCCCCAGACCTATCAAAGGGTTAGCATCAATAACCGAGTAATGGCTGCTTTATAGTTTGAATCTTCTGACCCAATGTTTTCAAAAGGCTAATAAAAAGCCACACTGCTGAGAGGAAATTTTAGGTTGGAATGATTGTAAAAATCAAATAGTAATGATAAAGCAATTTGTGTCAGTGTAAAAGTGGATGTTAAACCTATAACTATGCCACTCTTGAAGAGCAAGCTGGAAAAAAATAAACCTCCATGTTTTCATGTGCATTACTAAGCATGCTAAAAAGTGAGGTATATATAGGGATGAAATTTTAAAAAATGCTTTTTTTAAACCTCTGCTCTTCATGGAAAATGTCCCTTTTTGCTCTGCAAGAGGGCCTTAACCACTATCAAAGCCTGGGCTGTTGGAAACATGCATTTTAAAGATGCTGCCCACAAAGCCATTTTGGGAGCGATATTAAACTTCAGGTAGGCTACATCTTAGACCTTCATTCTTCAAATAATTGTTCAACTATTTATTTTTTCTGTATGCATCATCCTTCATGGATCTTGGAGGTAGCATTTTAAAAATACTCTGTTTACGAAGAGGGGAGTTTGGGCCTATAAGAATGTGATAACTCACTCACTAGAGCCATAGAATCGATCCAGTTATATCCTTTAAAACCAGATTGTGTGTGGTGGTATACTGCTGTGTTCCAATGGCTACAGAAGCTTCACTTTAAATACAGCATTGGTGAAATTAATTTCATTTCTGTACTTGCTTCAAGTTTCTGTAGTATTAACAATAAATCTTAGGGAAGGCAAACAAAATGTGTTGGTTATACTGCATCTTAAATAATTTGCATTTTCACACTTTAGTTTTTGGGCATACAAGTATAAAGATTATCTGACAGAAAAGGGTTTTTCTCTCTCAGATGTAATAAACACTTTCCTTCCCTTTTTGTCTGAAGCTTGAAAAATCTTTCTATCTAGAAAACAGAGCACAGGAAAATAGCTGGTTACATTATGTACACTTTTCAGAAATCAAGCTCCTGCCACATTGTTAGATATTGCCATCAGCACCTCTGGTGCTTGCACCTACCTTTCAGATTATTAAAGATCATCTTGTGACTCCTTTGGATCTCACTGGGCTCAAAGAAGCTGTTACCAAAAGTTGAATTATCAAAAATGATATCTTCAGCTATAACAGTGTGGGTTGTAAAGACTGTGGTGTCTCTGAGTTATTATCCTCTATTCTACACTCAAAGCCAGGCCACATACTGCCTGCTGTACCCTTTTTTTCCTTCTGTTTTTGCTATGGCATCTCAAAAACTTATTTTGCCTTCATAAATGTAGTCCATAGGATACTCAAGTGTACTTCTTCATGCAGGACAAATAATGCGCAGTAATGGAAAGAGAAATGCTTTAACCCTTCCTTTCACAAAGCAGATTATTTCTCCTCTTTTTAATAATTTATTTATATGTATAAATCACATTTATCCAGTTGTGTACTCTTGTGTCTGTTGTGGTGGAACTGAGAAATGACATCTGCCTTTGCAAGGCCATCATTGTTGGTGCAGCCAAGTGTCTTCTGCAGTCCAATTTCTACATCTCCTTACAGGTCTAGGTTTTAACTTTTGGTTATGTTAGTTGACTGTTTTCTCCATTTTTTTCCTAACTTCTAGTCTGTGTGTTCAGGAAATTTAGATTTATACACTTCACAGAGACAGAGGCTTTGTATGCCAGTTTTTCTGACACTATAGAAGAAATAAAACCCCTCAACTAAAATGAAAGATTGCAGAACAGAAATGTTCTTTCTTAAATTTTTGCCGTATGTGATTTAGTCACAGTTATTAAGTATTATGTGTATTTCAGTGTCTTTTGTGCTTTTTGTTAACTCTATAAAGTAGACAAGATCCCCTGTTAACTGGTAGCCAAGGTCATACTATATTGAATAACAAAATAAATTTGGACACCAAATCTACTGGAAACATTGGATAGTTTCCTGTGAGAATAACAAGATCTGTTACAATGGGCTAAATTTCTGGTTTGATTTTAATTCAGCGATGACTAATCAGTGGCACAGAATATAAAATGAAAACTGCCTAAGATGCTAATTGTAAAGTATCTAGAAATATTGTTCAGCCTAAAACTCTCTGAATAAAACCTTCCCTTACTTTTTTGTTTTGTTTTCCCCTCCAATGATTAACTCATGATTTCAATGTCCCTTCTTCACCCCATGCATAAAATCTGAAAATAGCTGTTGGGTGAGTTATAGATTTCTGGCACAGAAAAATTGAGGAGCTAGGTTAGAATGCATAGGCAGAAAGGCATGATGAAAAGCTATATATGAACTATAAGACCAGTGGTATTTTTTTCAGTCATGCTGTGATGCCCATTAGGAGACTGTTTCTCCACAAATTCAGCTGAGCTCACCTGACTCTTGCCTCCAGACATCTGCAGCCCTACATTTTTTTGAAATATGTGCCTTCACCTACCAAAAAAGACCCAAAAAAACAAACCAACCAAACATGGCAGAGCAGCAACAAGATATGTAAAATTGAAAGCTATATATCCAACTGTCAAAAAAATAGTTTTTCAGTGAGGTCACTGCTTATATGATTTACTTCACTGTGAAACTGTAATAGAGAAAAGACAGTTGTTTTTTACAGAGGTCGACATTTTTGTCAAGTCTGAACTTCCTTAAGCTCTGGCATTGAAAAGACTGTCCTTGTGTCCCTTTGCTTTGTTTTCCTAAGAACTCAGAAAAAGAATTTATGCTTCATCAAAAGAACCCAAACAAAACCTCAAAGCAACAAACTAGTTCTGCTCTCCTTCAGTTTTTGACAATAAAGGCCAAAGTTTATTCCCCTCCTTTCACTATATGATCACATAGGATCCGGATGCTTCACAGTGCCTGTTCTTTCTGCTGCCCTTATGAGTTACAGTAGTACTGTTCATGTTATTTTAGATGGAGAGCTAAGATGACCTCAGTGTTGTACAGGAGATATCAAGAAGAAACTGGGCTGTTCGAGCAATGCTGAGGTGAGGGCTCTCAGTAAAGGGAGCAGCTTCTCTTCTGAGGGAGCCAGTACTTCCCTGGGCAAAACTTTATCTTGGGGCCTCCAAGCCAGGGCATAAATGAAATGGGGTTCAAACTCTTCACCTTAAACTCATGAATATGAAACCCTGCTGTTACATCTTTTCTTTCATTTTGTGTTTATTGAGAATAGGTTTGGAAAAATTTAATGGTGAAGGATGCATGATATAGAAAATGGGCATCTTTTTATTCTTCAGCAGTGGCTGCAAATTGATAGTTACAGTGACTGTAAACTGATAAACCAGATATGAAAACAGGTTCTTCTGTGTTCTTTCCATCCTCTCAGTAAGCCACTTGGCTATCAAAGGCTGTATTTCCACCCAGCAAATACGGTAGTCTAACACCTTTGGAACAAGGTTTGAGGGAAAAAAAAACACGAGCATTTTGTTCAGTAGTAACCCAGCCTCATGGTTTGAACTAGTGCCTGGACCTTTTCAGATGGACACTAGATACAGACAGAAAGATTAAGTGATTTCCTTCATCTGAACCTGTGGCAGAGCAGAGCAAGATGTTGGCCTCTAAGTGCTGAGAGTAGCACACTGACTAATAGGCTACTGTTTTTCCTCAACTTTCTACTTCAGCATTATGAATGGTCATCACATTATGCACTAATGAATCTGTGTTGTCATTCAAAGTAACAGTAATAACTACACCAGTGCAAGGTAATTATTTTTCAGATATTTCTTGTCTAATGTGGATTTTGTAGATTTCTTATAGGCAGAGCCATGCTTTCCTCTGACTTTGGAAGAAAACATATCACTGCATATCATACTGCAGTTTAAATAATTGAAAAAGGAGTTGTATTTCAAAGGTTTGGAAGCATTTGCAAAGGTGCATCTTTAAACCAAGCATTACAGGCAACTGTTACTCTGCATGAACAGTGCCTGAATGGGTTGAGTAATTCCTTAATTTTTTATAGTACTCCACTTAAATGAAAAATTGGCCTGTTACACTGGTGTCTTTTAGAAAATTCAGTGACAAGGACAATGGCTGAAATGAGATAGTTTAAGGACTTGTTTCCTGGCTTTGCAGGAATAGGGTGATGAGTTTCTACATGGTGCTGATTACCGTATAAAGGTGAAAAAATTCCAAGTACTGAAAGTAAACATTATATTTATTTTCAATATGCATTTATTTTCATGGCTGAGAAAATCAAATGAAGAGATTATGTGTGACCTGAGGCAGAGTGCATAATTCCTGAACACATTCATAAGCACAACAAGACAATGACAAAGCATCGTTCTTACTAAATCTGTGCTTTCAATCACTCAAGGCTCAAAGTAAATTTTCCGTTTATTTGTAAATAAGTATATTAGGGCTTACAATTAGTATATCTGTTGCTTCAGTTTTTCCTTTCATTAGTTTATCCATCTGACCACCTAAACAGAAGAGCTCTAGTCAAGTCCCTGGACTGCTAGGTATACCTGCATGACTTCTAAACAACTCCTTGGCTTCTTAGTCCATCCTCTACTACACATCTGGACTCAAAAAAATCTACATATCGAAAGATGTTGTTGAGTCCCCATCCCTGGCAGTGTTCAAGACTGAATGAGGCTCTGAGTAACCTGGTCTAGTGGAAGGTTCCCTGCCCATGGCAAGGTGGTTGGAACTAGATATTTCAAGTCCCTTCCAACCCTAACCATTCTATGATTCGATGCCTGCTACAAACTTAAATGTTCCATCTTTGTTTCTGATCTTATTCTTGAATTCAAAAACAGGTCTACTCTTTCTTCCAGAGAGAAAACTGAAACTCGTTATATAAGCTACGATTTTTCTCAGCATGTGTTGCTTTCCGATCACTCTGATAATCTCTGGGATTATAAACTGCATATGTCTTTTAAGAACAGCTGTTTTTAAGAGGCCAGAACACAAAGGTCCAAGTGTTGGCCATCAACCTTCCAGTTGTATGCCAGCACATTCTGCTTCACTAGCCCTGAGATAGAAAAAGGAAATATTCAGTGACACATTTCCATGACATTCACAACGGGACAGGCAATAAAATTGCATAAGTGTAGGTCCCCCCAAGGGCCTTAACTGCCATGGCAACCAGGGCGACTGCACTGAAGATGTAGTGGCCACGATTCAGGAATGCGATTCATACAAAGCTGAGACAGAGTGAACAGGGACAGGTGGATGCTGAAGAATGAGGCTTACAAGACTGGATAGACTAAACAAGGAATGACTAAACCAGCAATGAAGGAGTGCCAAAGACAAGGCTATATCCAAAAAACAAACTTTCTTCTGGATTTCTGTACCAATAGAGGCAGGAATATGAGTGTAAAAAGTCTTGTGTAAAAAGCACACAGAAGGGGAGAACAAGCTGCTCCCTGCTTTTTTTTTCAGAAGAGCTTTGCAATTAGAATGTTCTCTGGCAGTTTGTGTGTAGGCTTGATTCTTGCATTTCCTGCTTCACACTAGAGGGTCAAGCTAAAGTATTTTGCTGAGTTGGAGAGTATCCTAGGCTAACTTTGGAACTAGATACCTACGTAATTCATCTGGGAAGATGTCTCATACTCTAAGCAAAGGACCTGTCATTTTGGTTGCTGTCAGCTGTTGCCTGTCTTCAGTAGCAGAGCTTCAAGCATCTTCAGGAAGTTTTCTAATAGGCCATATACAAATAAACTGTATGTAGGAGACATGGGAAAAGTTGCCAGATTCTTTTGTGCATAAATCCTTAATGCCTGCACTTTGGACAACTTAGTGCTTCTTTAGATTTCATGCTAGTTTTCTGCAAAACATTTTACCTAGTGAATGACACTGAAGAAAGAAGAAGTGACTATTCTTAGTATTTGCAAGAACAAAGATTTTATCAAGCAAAATCTCATCTGTAAAACTGAAACAGTTTCCTAAAGAAATACATTGGCAAACATTTTTAAGGGCTAAAGATAATAGAAAATGCACTAAAATTACTAAATTAGATGAAATCATCTATCTTTTAAGCATGCAATTGCTGATAAAATCTAGATGTTTTAGTGGCCTGCCTGTATGTTTACCATTCCCCTTTGCTTACACTAATTTCTTCTTGATGCTCTAGGCCATTTAATTTTTCTTACTGACTACTTTAGTTCTGATGAGATACAGTGAGAGAGTTTCTGAGGCAGCACAATTCCACTGCAGAGAGCTTCTCCAACTAGAAGAACTTGCAGCCAGCTGAGCCCACTGCCCCTTAAATTTAAGGTTTACATAGCCATTTTCATATCTATAATTATGTTGCTCAGGCACACTAAACATGAAGAGAGATTGTTCAAAATCATAGAATCAAAAGCAGAGCCAGGAGTACAACCCATGTCTCCAAGATCTAAGTGCTATTTACTAATTGTAGTATGAGCCAATAATCAATATGCTGCACAGCAGGTTTAATTAACTTGGTTTGTAGTTATAATCAAGCATAAGATAGTTAACATGAAATATTTTTGGCAGAACTCTGTAAAGGGCTATACAAGCATTGAATACTGCACAACAAATGCTTAGTCACCCATCCTGGTGAAACCACAACACCACCTCTAAGAAAATATGCAATACTGTAGACATTAAGCACAGAGAGTATACACATTCAGGTCAGTAGTTAGTCAAGAAAATAATATCTGACTAGTGGTATGGCCATAGAAATCTTTTAACAATTTTACCTTCAGACAGCAAAATAATTTTGGTATTAAAACCAACATTTATTTTAGCTTCTGATCTTTGAAAAGCAGTGCTCCTGAAAAAAACCAGTGAAGAAAGACCATGTCTTCATAAGACTTCCATGAAGCCTGAACAATTGATTCTGTCAAATCAATAGAACTGGTGTGATGTGTCTGTGATATGGAATCATAAGGAGACTATCTAAGGGAGATCATTTTGCTAGCGCAGTCTGATATTTGAGTTATTAGTGTCTTTTGTCATGGAACTTGTTAAGAACAGTGGTCTACTGAAACCATCAAGTCATTTTCATGAAGTTTTGTATCCAGCTGTCAAGTGCTCATAACTTAGTGATGTTTCTATCTTGGCTGAGTTTGAACTGTCATTGAAAAACAAAGTTATTAGTCACACAGCTACAAATTACTGGGAAAGATATGATGTCTCACACTCTACTGCATGATAAATTGAGCCTGAAAAATACATAGATTGAATTTTGTGGAAAGCCATACAGGGACTCATGGAGGCAACTGAAGAACTGAAAGACTTAACAGTGAGGATGAGGATGAATCAACGGAACAATAGCAGAATATGGCACTCTGTCTTCCCAGCAGTCTTTCAGAAGTTTTCTGTACTATTCAAGTGAGTTCGGGTCTCTTTAACACATTATGCATCCAGTTTATATTATTCATGTGGCTCTTATGAATTTGCATTTCAGAGTTATTGCTGTCATGTTTAAACTTCATCAAGCAAAGAATGAAAACAAAAAGCTGCTGGTACTGAACCCAGGCCTATTTGCAAACCTGGTGGTAAAAAGTTGTCTAAAATCAGTCAGCAGTGAGTCTTTTCTACAACACTGTTTTATGCCATATCAAATTGACATTGCGCATTAAATTATTAGCAATGCTGTCTGTTGTATTTTTAGACCCTTATACATTTTAATGAGGGCTTCATTCCTTGAATAAATCTGTGCCTAAGTAATTGTGTGATTTCTGCAAATATCATCATGAGTCACTCTGATTCACGACCTGTCTGAAGAACTGGGAACTAGGCTTGTAGCAGTGTCAGGGATGGGGAGAACATGAACGCATATAATCAGGTTATAGGTTTCTCCCGAATATTTTTTATGGTCTGACTGAACATTCAGAAAGCCAGTGTGACAATCTCTTTTTAAAAAAAGGTCTGCCCCAACATGTACACTGTTACCAAATAGCAACTTGTACAAATAGATTTTTCATTTCTTATTGACATTGATTCCAGGGCATCTTGGAACAGCACATGCTAACTGTAGGCAATAAATTAGTAAATAAAATAAAATTTTATATTTGCTTTGTAATCCTTCAGAAGCCAAGTCAATTGAGATTCAGAGATGATTTCTACTGTATATTACATTCATTTTTCATACTGAAGTACTTTTCCTTTGTATATACCTGTGGGAAATGCAGTCTGGAAGGATTGCACTGTGAGCTTTAATATCACCTGTATATGAGCTTTCACTAAAGGAGAGGCATAGAGAGAAAGGCCAGATTTAAAATAATTTCTTTTCATTTTGAAAGCAAAGTGATGACAGGCAATTTTTTGTGGATTATTATTACTTGGATGATGAAATCTGATATTCAGCAGTATGTAAAATAAGACTGGATTGGAAAGCATGAGGTTTGCAGTACTGAACATGTACTATGAAGTGCTCAGAAGGGGCTTTTCATCTATCACGTGCTGAAGGATATTAGGTATAACTTTAGTGAAATCAATTGAGAAAAGTCAGAGTACTTTGGGGGAAAACTGGAACTGTGGTATTAATGTGGGGCTTCACACTGATTCAGAACAGGTTGTATCTCTGTTCTTCGCATTCCTTTGAGTCTACAATAAATCTGCCAATGACGTCAGATGAGGTTTGTACAGAGACAATAGGAAGAATAAGGCCTTAGTGTAGTGAATAAACGTATTATTTGTTTTGTTCCTTAAAACTGGACAGATTTAACCTTACATTTTCATTTAAAGGCAACGTGGTCTGAAGTTTTATAGTCTCCTTCTCTAGTTATTACAAACAGGTAAGGATATCCAGGGGAGAACTGATTCAAGTCTCCCAGATGTCATCTGCTCAAAAGGGATCATAAAATCATAGAGTGGGTTATGTTGGAACGGACCTTAAAGACCATCTTGTTCCAAAACCCTTACTATGGGCAGGGACACTGTACTAGACCAGGCTGCTCAGAGCCCCATTCAATCTGATCCTGAACACTTCCAGGGACTGGACATCTACAACTTCTCTGGGCAACTTGTTCTAGTGCCTCACAGAGGAGAATTTCTTCCTAGTATCAAATCTATGCCTTTCAGTATAAAGCCATTCCACCTTGTCCTATCACTACATGCCTCTCTAAAATGTCCCTCTCTCCAGCTCTCTTGTTAGTGAATAGCTGAAATAAACACTGCCATGGCTTCGTAACTCCAAAGTAATCCTGAAAGCAAATTCTCCTCCACTGCTTCAGAGCTGTTAAATAACTATTCTTCTATAATTTGTCTAAGACCTGAAGTGTTTTCTCAAGCACCTCCAACCTGGGCACTGCATTGCAAGATGATACAAAGGATCAATAATACAATCCTAAACTTTTTTACAGTCAGTGGTGAACATTGGAGGGTTTCAGAGGAGCCTCACATGTACCTGGGGACATTCTTCAGGTAAGTAAAAGGAAGCAATGGCAGTAGAGTTGTGTATGGACTCTTGTGTTCTGGAGTATGTGTGACCCCATATGGCCGTACATAAGGCATCTCTGTCCATCTCCTGTTTTTCAGTGAATGCCACTTTTAAACTAGTTTAAGTTTGGAGATCAGAAATCAGAGGCCAAGTCCAGTTCTAACTAGTGCCAGTTTGGAGATCAGAAATCAGAGGCCAAATCCAGTCCTAACTAGTGCTGCAGGAGATGGGGTAAAGATTGCAATAGGCAAGCTGTGACACTTCCAGTCACAAGGCACTATTCCAAGGCTGTGCAAATTAGCATGGATTCCATTATAGCCTAGGCCTGCACCTGACAGGAATCTGCCAGAGGCCAGGAATGATCTTGGAGTTTGCAAGGGCTGGGGATCATCCACAATAAACATTGGTTTAATTGACTCTGGCCATCCCATTTTGGGGAGCAAAGAGTGAAGATTCATGCCACACATGCACAGTTGTTCCACCTCAAGAGAGCCTTCAGAAGGGAGTTTAATGTTGTATGTGATAAGTGATGCAACCAACAACAGATAGAGTCCTGGGTCATCTAAATGCCACCCACACCTGTTATACATGCTGGACTACATACTATGCAGCTTTCCCTAGAGACCAGTACTTAGCCTCTTAAGAAGACATTACAGCAATGTGTTTACAGGCATAAGTAACAGCATCATTGCCTTTCTGCACTGATGTGTGATTGTACTAATAAAATAGACAACTGGTTTTGAAAGAAGTGATCTGCACAAGAAGCAATCTCTAATTATTCAAAATCACAAACTCTTGCACAAATGGTAGTTTTGGTTTTAAAATTCTTCAATTAGGTATTTTTCCAGCTTGGCATTTCTATTGCACAATATGAACTATATTTAGTAGTTTATTGTTTGCTTGTAAATGGTTGTAAACCATGTTTGAGTTACACCCTATAAATCATAACATAGAATATATTCTGCAAATGATTAGGAAACTTGGAGCTCATGTTAATAATTTATTTATGTCATGAATGTGGTTTGCTAGAAAACTGTGGTTCATACATGCTGCAGTGTAAGGCATTGATATTTTAATTCACATCCATAGTATTATTCCAGTTAAATGAATAATGTTGAGATGCTAAAAGAATAAATCACCACCTATCAAATAAAAGCTATCAAATGCTAAATATACAACTGTAAATAGCTCAGCAGTGCTCAAAAGCAAGACAGTTAACTGCAAATCTGGAATGACATCTCTGAAAGAAAATGGACATTTGATTAACCTTCTAGAAGCTGATGCTATTATTGATAACCCATCCTAAGGGATGATTTAATGGGATTTTGCTAATATCATAAAACATTTATATAGCACATGAAAAAATAGTCTAATCCATATCCAGACAAAGGAAAGAATGATGGTGAGGAAGAAACTAAAACCAAGAAGAATTTTGCATTTCTTGTATCAGCCTTCTTTTTAGATGGTATCTTACTCTTTAATATGCAGGAACAGAAGTGTCTTGTTTCCATGTTCATAGTTATTTCATTCTGGTTGATTTTCAACAGTATGAATTCAGGAGACATAAGATTTGTTTTGTTCAAAGACTTTGTGTCCGAAGGTCAGATATCCAAAGCCTTCTATTGACTTACTTTTTTGTATCAAGTTCAAATTTGACATCTTTATTTTCAAAACCCTGGATAGCTTTACCAAGTCATCACTTACTTTACATCCTTTCTCTTATCTTCATCTACCTAAAAACTATTTCTGTAGGACCCCTCTCTGAGCAGTGGACAGATGTCTCCAGAATACAATTTACTCCAGTTAACGTTTTTGATAATAAATGAATCTCAGAAGGTGCTTGCCCCTTCTCCTTCCCCTTCACCCACCACAGTGCCTACTAGAAGTGTCCCAGTTCATATAAAAGCACCTTGTGTTTGTTAGGATTCCCTAGTACACCACACAGCTTTGGCTGTCATCTGGGGGTGCAAGGCTTCTGTAGCTTTGCTGGCATATCTGCAAGCTCTGTGCAAATGAGTCCCTTAACTTAGAGCATCTTGGATGACGGTAGCCGTCTCCTGCGGGTCACGGACTTGTGCCAGACGTCTCAACTGGTTATAATAGGAGCTGAGACGTTGTTGAGGTTTAACCTGAGCCAGCAGCCAAGCCTCATGCAGCCACTCACTCACTCCATCACCAGCAAGATCAGAGAGAGAACTGGAAGGGCAAAAGCTAGACGACTTAATAGGGAAAACAAAAGCCAAATACACAAGCAAATCAAACCAAGAAATGCATTCACTGCTTCCAATGGGCAGCAGGTGTTCAGCCATCTCCAGGAGAACAGGGCCTTTTCAAGCGTGATGGTTACTTGGGAAGACAAATGCCATCTCTCCAAATTTCCACCCTTCCTTCTTCTTCCCCCGACTTTATATACTGAGCATGATGTCATATGGCCCGGAATATTTCTTTGGTTGGGTAGGGTCAGCTGTCCCAGCTGTGTCTCCTCCCAATTTCCCATGCATCTCTAGTCCCCTTGACAGCATGGCAGTACGAAAAGCAGAAAAGGCCTTGGCTTTGTGTAAGCACTGCTAAGCAGTAGCAAAAACATCTCTGTATTATCATCACTGTGTTCAGCACAAATTCAAAATGCAGCCACATATTAGCCACTGTGAAGGAAATTAACTCTAGCCCAGCCAAAACCAGCCCAAGTGTTTAGTTCACAACACCTCAGTTGTTCTGGTGCTGCCTGTCCCCCAAACAGCCCTTGTTGGCAGGTACTGACCTAGGTTATGCATAAAAAATAAATATATCCTTTCAGAAACAATTTTTACATGAAGATGTCATTCTTTCAGTTCTATTCATAGTTAATATCTCTGGATGACAGAGGTCTTGGTTTAACTTTCTAAATAATTCTGTTGTTAAATTATTATTTGTTGTTAACAAAATTATTACAGAAAAATTGAGACAATTTTACCTGATCACATAAAGGTGGTAATCACGGTGAATACAAAATATTTGTGGATGGATTTGTTGAAAGATTTGAGCAATGAAAGTGGCAGTAAATGTAATAGAATGAGGGGACAGTAGGACTACCGAAAAGTAGGACAAGAAGGTATTTTTGATGGAGAGAGGGAGGACACGGAGTCCACTGTCTCCTCTAGGAAAGATGCATCTTGACATATGCTCAGCTCGTTCTTAAACAACTTCTCCCTTTCCTTCTTGCAGTTTACTTCAGCACTCCACTATCTTTACCAAGGGAAAAATGACTTTTAAATCCTCCTTGAATTTTTCTTGATACAATTTCAACGCCATATCTGTTTCATTAGCTGTCATTAACATGAAAGAAAGATTATTCCCTTCTCTATTTGGCAGACATCCTTTGTTATCAGGTACCTCCTTGATCTTCTCCTCTTTAGACCAAACAATTTAGATGATCTTTTTTCAGTCTTCCTGATTTAGAGGTGATTTTCCTGTCCTCTCATCATTCTTGTAACTCTCACTTGGACTTTCTTAATTTGAAATATTTTGCTCAAAACTGATACTGTCGTTGCAGCTGCCTCAGCATGTTTCCAATTGTGAATTCTTGCCCTTTCTGCATGTCCTGTAGAGGATGCTACCTTTTTCACAAGTGTGGTGCTATTGAGTCATATCCAGCTGTCGTCTGCTGTAATCTCTGACACTACTCTGAAGTTGTGTTTCCTAAGCAGTTGTTCTCTGTTCTGTATTTAAGTGGATTATTCCTGCACAAGTGTAAAACTTGGCCCTTATCTCCCTTTGAATTTCAATTATTATTTCTGCTCCATGCTTCCAGTTTGCCAAAATTACTGTCCTCCAGTGTGCTTACAGTCACTCCCACTTTCACATTTCTTGTTCTATTCTATAATCTATGTCATGAAGGAAAACATAAACCCCAAACCAGGTGAAACTTCAAGCTAAACATTCTTTGACTTGATTGCTCCTAACTCTTTTAAAGAGATTTTTTGAAAATCAACAGAGTATGAGAGCTTAATCTAGATCATATGCGCATAACTTGATTGCGAAAACATCATTTGAGCTACCCAGAGTCAAAATTCTTAAAAAGCAGATAGTTCATGTTCAGACTTGATTATCTGCTATGTATGTATTCTTGCTTATAGAATACAATTAGACTGATTTAACACAAGGTGTTCTTGACAAATACATGACGGCCATTTTTCATCTCTTTTAGAGATTGTTTGCTGGTGTCTAGAATATTTATTTGTTACATCGTTTGCAGGGAATTTAAGTTGAAGTGACCAGTGTGTAGTTCACTACTTCTTATTTTGTTCCTTATTATAAAAACAGTGCTGTATTCAGTCTTTCTTCCACATTCCAAGTACTTTCTTGACTTTTGCCTTTGTCAGTTCTCAGAGAGAATCATTAATGGCTCTGATATCACTTCAGCCATTTCTTCAGGTGTTGTAGAATTAATTTTATTAGACCAAATGAATGTGGATTTGATACAAAATTTTAGTAGACGATGAGTGCTGTTGGGGGCAGTGGATATCAGAAAATGATGACAAGGTGAGCCTGTATTCCTGAGCAAGGGCACCCCAAAAATGCAATTGTGCAATTGTGCACAGCAGAATGGGCTTAGCTCTGTTGTTTTTGCAAATACAGGGAAGTGTTAAAGCTGCAGATACTCTCCTGTGCAATTCTTTTCGTACCCAGGGCTATGGGCTGGAAACAGTTACTGTTATGATCAGGGGAATGAAACATCTGTCAAACAGGGGTTTATGGCTGTAGTTTCTTTTTTTCTTGAAAAAATAAATGCAAAAGGAAGACAGGCTGCTTTTGATATTACAGATAACTATAATAAGACAGTTATAAGACAGTGCAGAGGTTTTGTGTTTGCAGGTTATAGTGGTTATAGATAATATTCCTGTTAGGACAGCTGCTTTTGATTAGCCAGAGGTGGAAATTCATGCATTTTGCCATCTTGTTTGAGACTATAGTTTAGACTGATAACCTGGGCCGAACCAGCAAGTTGTAGAATGTCCATCTCCACCCCATTTAAAAAAAACAATGAGGAAAAGAGTGGAGTATCATTTGAAGTCTATCCTCCTCAAAAGCAGCCAGGGTAATTAATGTGAGCAATGTTTAGGACATTTATCTACATTATAAGACTTGGGTGGCCAATGAGAAGAGATCATGAATCGCTCTGTATTATGTGAACAGCAGAACAGATTAATGATTCTCAGAAAAATAATGATCAGAAAAATTGCAAAGATTTTTCTTTCCTATAAAGACAGATACAGACAGTTTAACCTGCTGCAACAGCACTGCCAAACAGACAGGAACATCTGTTTGTGCTGGTTTGACAGGCAATGGTTTTAAAGACACCAGGTGCCAGGATTATGTACCACTAAAAGATTCACTTTTTAAGCCCTCAAGTTCCATGCTGGCAAACATCCAGAAGGATCAAACTGAAAAGATAAATTTCCTATGACATAAGTGGCATGCATTTGTTTAAACAGAAGATGTGAGATGTTCCAGGGCTGTTATGACAGCAAAGAATTCTATTTCTCTAATTATGGACTAAAGTTTTCTCTCCTGAGTAGCTCAACACTGCTGCTCAAAGCAACTTACTCTCACTATGATAAGAGTTGTCATGTTGCATTACAAAATCTCTGAGTAAAGAATAGCCTGTCAAAATTTAGAAAAGATGGCTGAATAGTTTAAGTAGTCATTTAATTTTGTTCAGTCTAACTTGACATAGTATTTTTCAAGAATAAGATTATATGCTTGCTAAACAGTAGAACATTTATATACGGTCTTTGTTCATTTAACTTATTTGGGATAAGGAATTGAAATTCACAGTGCACATGGCTAGTGAGGGTCTGTTGGGATATATTGTCTGTGTTACTGGCTAGCATTGGAAGACCACAATTCCTAGTTTTCCAGTGTTGCTCCAGCTCCCCTCACTTTCTTTTCCAGTGATATAAGAGATAATCAAATTCTATAGAAAGTATTACAGAGCAACATTCTTACTTGTAGGAAAGACCTTGTTTTCAATCTGCCTCTACTAAGATAATGTCTAGAGGAGACTTTAAAGCACTGTCTCTCTCCCAGCAGGTTTTTCTCAAATTAGCAGGTCTTCAGTGGAGCTCTACCTAACTGATTAAATGGCTAGGATAAATGATTTATGGGAAAAGATTAAAATAACTTTATATGTATTGCTTGGTTAAATTACAATTACTCTGCCTTTAATAATGATCTACAGGTATTATTTGAGGAGCATATGTTCGTAGGAAGGAGATGAATTGTTCACTGTTATCAAGGGACCTATAACTAGAAATACAGCTGCAAGAATGATACAAGACCAATCACCAAGATGATACTTGCCATCCCTTTAGTCACTTAAAATTAAGATTCATGCAAAATCAATTTCCTTGACAAGAAAGTTCATAGAATATTCATATCTGAATATTCCTATAAATGGAGCCTACTATTTGTGTGCCTAGATACCTTCCTTGTATTGGCAACAACTAAAAATCAGCTTCAAAACCCCTTTGAATTCAAACCCATGCACTGCACAGAGTGAAGCCATAGCAAATGGCTAGGCAAACACAGCAAATAGCTAGCTATGAGCAGATGATATTCAAAGTAGTAATCAATAATCACTTAAGGGAGGGTCATCAGCAAATGCTAATATTAGCCTAAGGAAGCTCTATCTTTAGCCAAGGATGAGGGGAAACACAGAAAGACAGACTAGTCCAGAGTGTGGAAACTATCATTCTCTGAATTTTCTCAATTGAGTAGCTAGTTTTGTTTGTCCCTAGACTATATTGGCTGGTGACATTCTCCTCAGGCTACAGTTAGACTTTATGAACACTCCACTCTACTGTCTGAAACAGGCTTGTTAAAACCATTCATCATGCAAGCGTACAAAAACAGAGCTCTCTCTCAAATGCTGTAGTCATGGACTATCTTATCCACTGGAAACATCTGTTAGGGTTCATTCAAATATGATTACTACTCAAATTTACATCTTCTTTATTTTAGTTTCATTTTGTTGTGGCATTTGTTTTTCTTGTTGATTTTTTGTTTGATGGTGCCTTTTTTTTTTAACTGAGTGTATTGATTCTGTGTTTTTGATAAGTGATGCTAGGAAATTCAAGCTGTTTTGAGTAGGTGGGATTTGCTATGTAGTCTCCCAGTAGACTCTTAGGCTGGTGCATTGCAAAGTTTTTTCCAAGCCAGTCTTACTGCTGAAGCATAGGATGAATGAAAATACATTATTCTCTCTCTACCCAACTCCTTCTCCCCTGCCCCTTTTTTTTATTTTCTCCTGTTGAGGGTGTCTCAGCTGTGAATGACCAGAGGTGGAGGGTTGCAGTGTGATTAGCAAAAGTTATTCTGTTTGGAAGCTGCACTGAGCTTTATGGCCTGTGGACTGTGAAAGGTAACTAAAGAACACAGGCCATGGAAAAGACTCATGGAGATGGGTGAGAGAAGAATCAGAGCACAATCAGTCCTGTGATTCTTGCAAGAGCATTTATTTGTCCTTGTACTGTTTCTAATGACAGACAGCTTTTATTCACCTATGTTCCCCACCTCATCTCAAAGTGTTTTGACATATTGGTGTGTGCCTCATATCTGTAGATTTATATACACATCTGCACCTCAGCAGCACCAGCTGTTACAGAAAAAGAATCCCTCTAATATTTCTGATTCAGGACTCCTTCAGAAAGACCCAATCACATGTTCCACTTTTAAACATGTAACTGCTTTTCTGAAATGGGACAGAAGTACTAAAATTAGGAAAAATTAGAAGAGTCCTTTCCTATTAAAAAGCCTGCCTTTGTATATTGTAGTGTTCATTAGTGCCAGACCCAGGGATAACAACTTGGAATCCTATTCAAGTATAATAGAATTAATAAGATCCAAGATTTTATTTCCTTATTTGAAAAGTAGATTTTTACCATTAATAGATTTTCACTTTTTTTTATAGACAAACAGTTCAGTGTAAAATGCCAGAGAAGGCAAGATGCAGTTACTTTGATGCAGTATCTTGAGTTGTAAGTTCCCTGAATTTTACACTGTGATGAACAGCTAATATGTTTTACAGTGAGCTGGGAAGTTTGTAGAGACATGACCATTGCCTTTTTTTTTTAGATATTTCTGACAGATGAAAGGAACTTTAATAAGAATGAAGAACAAGAATTTATACCCACTTCAAAGCTCCTTTATGCTGCCAAAGTGACGATTAGTGGCTTTTGTGCAAGTGGCAATCAGGCCCATGTGATTTTAAACAGATTTTTGATGTGTGGATAACAACTTAGAGAATTATGCTGTGTGGAATGGCTTCTAATAGCTACAACTTCATTTATTTATTTTATTTTTTTACAGTGAAATACGGAAAATAGTAGGGTTTAATTGTAACTTTTATCTAGTTTTTCCCATTGGTTGCCAAGTGTGAACGAGTTTTGGAGGAGAAAGGGAAATAATTTCTTTTAGTTAATGTGCTGGGTTTGGCTGCAATAGAGTTAATTTTCTTCATAGTGCCTACTGTGGGGCTGCATTTTAAATTTGTGCTGAAAGCAGTGTTGATATCAGAGGGATGTTTTTGTAATTTCTGAGCAGAACTTACACAGAGCCAAGGCCTTTTCAGCCTCTCACCCCACCCCACCAGCGAGGGGGTACACAAGGAGTCTGGAGGGGACACAGCTGAGACAGCTGACTTCAGCTGACCCAAGGGATATTCCAGACCTTATGGCATCATGCTCAGCAATAAAAAGCTGCAGGAAGAAGGAATAGCAGGATGCTTGGACTGACGGCATTTGTCTTCCTAAGTAACCTTTGCATGTGATAGGGCCCTGCTTTCCTGGGGATGGCTAAACACCATGCTTTATCTATTAGACTATCTTGTCTCGACCCACCAGTTTTCTCACTTTTCTGGTTCTTCCCCCCATCCCATTGAGGTGGGGATTGAGTGACTGGCTGGTTGGTGCTTAGCTGCCAGCTGGCAAATAAAAAAAAAGAAAAGGTTGGGTGTAAAATATCAAGATATCGAACAGTATGTTATTGTTTTTCTGACCTGATCTGTCTTTCGAAGCTTTATCAACGTTTTTAAACAAGTTGTTCAAAACAGTGGGTTAAGGAGCTTCTCCTAACAACTTCTAGTTTGCTTTCTTCTGGTTTCTTCTTTCAGATACTTGCCTTCAAATTTTTTGGGACAGGGAGGTGATCTCATTAATTTTTCAGTATAGTAAGAACTTAGTGTTTCAATGAGATTTTGAGCTGATATAGTAAGTACTGATGATTACAGTATTACGATTCTGAATAATCATTGTTGGTGATGTTTCAGGTACAATACAAAGGAACAAGTTAATAATTGTACTGAAAATAAAAGGCATGGATTGTCTCATAAGGAGTCAACTTGAAGGCTTGTTAGGCCACATGAGACTGAGGAATCACTTGTTATTCTTGGGAAAATGAGATATGAAGTTGCAATTACTGATGATTTACTTCTTGCATTTCAGCCTCCTGTAGTTTCATCTGGTTAAGCCATGCTTCTTTTCCCAATGTGTTAAAGTACTCAGAGTAGGTCATGTATGCAGACCAAGGCAAACTCAATGAGTAGAATTGGCAGTTATGGTAAACTTTCAGTGACACTTCTGTGCCTGTGAAGGCTTAGAGGATGGCATGCTGATTGCTGGAAGCCTTAGAAACTCCACCACAGTTCTTCAGCACAGTAGATAATGTTTTTGTTGAAGCTATTACCTAAA